>NW_024726624.1:52500-274863 GCF_018991925.1 Homarus americanus | reverse complement strand
TTAATCTACCCCTCACCTTACCTTACCTACCTTAACCCTTTTGACTGACATGTCTGGGTAGTTAACCTTCATGTACAATAAGCTCGGGGTAGGTTAGGGTGGGCGAGGTAGGTTAGGGTGGGCGGGGTAGGTTAGGGTGGGCGGGGTAGGTTAGGGTGGGCTGGGTAGGGGGGTGAGGTGGGCTGGGTAGGGGGGTGAAAGAGAATGGTTATGTCGCCTATTTAGAGATGAATGAAAAAAAAAAACAAATATTCCTACTGGATTCTCGAGGACCTAAAACCAGATGATTATTCTATGAGAGGTTTAAGGTCTCACTGAATCACTTGAAACACGACGTGGTTGGTTTAGATAATCCCACATGGTAGGTTTAGTTCCTGTAATCACCCCCACCCCCCCCTAGAAATACATAGGGGGTGGTGTAGGGGGGGGGGTGTTGACAGGATCCTTGGTGGTAAAACAAAGTGAGGCTCCAGAACGAGGCTCTAGCGTGTAATGAGTCACCGGTTGAGGACGATAATTCTCAGTAAGGAACCAGGGAGGTCGAACATTCTCAGCGAGGGAAGTTGTGAGGGAATCAAATTGCAGTGGGTCACACAGAGTTGGCGAGGACCGAGGCGCCACCACTGCGTTCCCTCGCCAAATCTTGCTCATGAAAGCTGTGCGGATCAGCTGACTACGCCTGTCTGTTCCTGTTGGTGTTAGAGGCGTGCAGGAAGCTGGTTAAGTCTCGTGTGACCAGCACAAGTCATGCACACTCCCTGCTTTGTCTCCCCACACTGTACACATCACTTCCGCCACGCAGCACTTGGTCGTTCTATCCAATGTGGCCACCAACCCACTGTTTAATGTCCTATTCGATGCCTCCTACGATAGCCGTGAAGGCGTTGGGTGATTCGGGCGGGGCGTGGCGGCGTGGGCGCACAAAGGGCGTCCTTGAGTCGCCTCCCAAGCCAGCACCAGCAGGGAGGACGCTGCGATTGTAACAAAGACCTCTTCACTTGAGTATATTATTGGTGGGTGCAGGTAGGTGGAGACCCAACCTGCCCGAGAGCTAACAACACGGGGACACATCAGCCCACATCACCACTTCACCAGGTTGGAAAGGCGTGAGGAAGCGCACTTGGCCTGGGCCTACTCTAGTGGCCACATCAGCGGACAGGCTGCTGGGTCCAACCAGCCAGCCATAGACCCTCCATCAAATTGCACCAACTTTCACTCGCCGTTTTGAGGCTGTAAACACTACAAGGTTCACCACAACGCGCACTTAACTCCATGTGGAGCGGATATTAACACCTGAGATAACTACCTTTACATTAACTTTGTGGTTGAGGCAAGAGAAAGAGACGAGACGAGTAAACTCCAGGCAGCGGAACCCTCCTCGACACAGCGCTACAGAGAGACTGGTGCTATCTACACCTGCTATTTTCAGCGAGCCCCGCACGGCGCATGCGCACGCGGTTCTGACTCAGCTTCCCAGGGACGTACCACACAGCCCCTGCGTTCTTTGCCCCGCTCGAGTCCGGCCAACTTGAGCCATGCAGATATATCATAGGAGGGTATAGCAGTTAAGAGCGAGGCATTTTAGCCCGGCTGACCACCACCACACACCAATACCCCGCCTCTCAACCCCTCCAGTGAGTGAGTGAGCCAGCCTGTACACGGACGACGCCGCGGAACGGGGGGATATATCGATCACAGTTTAAAGCAGCACGGCTCCACCTCCTCCTCCTCCTTCTCCTGCTGGTGCCTGGCGCATTGCGAGACGCCTGGCTGCTGCTCCTTCATGGCCTACTGTCTGCCTGCCAGCTGGCCTGCCTGCCTGCCTGCCCTCCTCCCTCACCCTGCACCCAAACTCCGCTTCACCAACAGCCCGACGCGGGACCCACACACCCTGACCTCACACCCCTACCCATGACCCACACACCCTGACCTCACACCCCTTACCCGTGACCCACACACCCTAACCTAACCTCACACCCCTACCCCACACACCCTGACCTCACACCCCTTACCCGTGACCCACACACCCCTGGACCTCACACCTCCCTACCCATGACCCACACACCCTAACCTAACCTCACACCCCTACCTATAACCCACACACTTGGACCTCACACCCCATGACCCACACCCTGACCTCCCTTACCTGTGACCCACACACCCCTTTGACCTCACACCTCCCTTACCCAGACCCACACACCCCACCTCACACCCTACCATGACCCACACACCCTGACTCACCCTTACTCAGACCCACACCCTGACCTCACACTCCCTACCCATGACCCACACACCCTGACCTCACACCCCTTACCTGTGACCCACACACCCTAACCCAACCTCACACCCCTACCCATAACCCACACACACCCTGACCTCACACTCTACCCATGACCCACACACTCCTGACCTCACACCCCTACCCATGACCCCCACACACCCTAACCTAACCTCACACCCCTACCCATAACCCACACACCCTGACCTCACACCCCTACCCATGACCCACACACCCTGACCTCACACCCCTTACCCGTGACCCACACACCCTAACCTAACCTCACACCCCTACCCATAACCCACACACCCTAACCTCACACCCTTACCCATAACCCCCTCCCTCACCTCACACCTCTCCAACCACTACGATTAAAAGAATACGGTTAGGTTAGGTTGGATTGGGTTAGGTTGGGTTAGGTTGGGTTAGGTTGGGTTGGGTTAGGTTGGGTTAGGTTAGGTTGGGTTAGGTTAGGTTGGGTTGGGTTAGGTTAGGTTTTGTTTAGTCATCAGGTGGAATAAGTTGGACTATGTAGTAATCTTCTCAGTGATCCCAAAAACACAAGTACTGTATTATTGACCTTCCAGTGATGTCCTACACCAACGCCTTACACCTGCCCTAACCTAACCTAACCTAACCCAACCTAAACCACCCTAACCTAACCTAAAACAACTTAAACCACCCTAACCTAACCTAAACCAACCTAAACCACCCTAAACCAACCTAACCTAACCTAAAGCCACGGGTTCTGGTGAAGGTGGACCAGAGAATTGATACAGGCACACACCATCTTGCCCGCCCCTCCCTCACGTCTTCTACCCCCACCCCCACCCACCCCCTCTACCTTCCTGCCCACCCCCACCCACCCCACCTTCCTGCCCACCCCCACCCACCCTTTACCTTCCAGCCCCACCCCACCCACCCCACCTTCCCCAGCTCACCCCACCAACCTTCACCTTCCTGCCCACCCCACCCACCCTCTACCTTCCAGCCCCACCCCACCCAATCTCCACCTTCCTGCTCACCCCCACCAATCCCCCACCTTCCCGCCCACCCCACCAACTCTCCACCTCTCCTGGCCCACCCCACCCAATCCCTTTCCAGCCCACCCCCACCCACCCTCTACCTTTCCTGTCCCACCCCCACTCCACCCCCACCTTTCCTGCCCACCCCACCCACCCTCTACCTTTCCAGCCCCACCCACACGAACCTTCCACCTCACCACCTCACCACCATCAACCACCACCACCACTATCAACCACCAACCACCACCACCACCACTATCCTACATAAACCAGTGCGTTATCTGCATTTTTCCCTTAATACATTAATCAACATAAACACACCTCTCCACACACCTCCTCCCTCCACACACCTACCCCCCTCTCCACACACCTCCCCCTCCTCCTCTCTCTCTCGTTAATTCACCTGCACTAAAAAATCTAATATAAATAGCAACGGTTTTATTTAGCCACAATTAAAGATACAAAGTTAATAATAATAAAAAATTTAACCACACACACACACACACTTGATCCTTGACCACCAAAGGGTCATGATATATCTGGCGCTGTTCAGGCGGCGGCCAGGTCAACTGTTATGTAGGCACACACACCACGCCAGGTCCCTCATAACACCATCTGTGAGGGAGTTACTACACCACGCCAGGTCCCTCATAACACCATCTGTGAGGAAGTTACTACACCACGCCAGGTCCCTCATAACACCATCTGTGAGGGAATTACTACACCACGCCAGGTCCCTCATAACACCATCTGTGAGGGAATTACTACACCACGCCAGGTCCCTCATAACACCATCTGTGAGGGAGTTACTACACCACGCCAGGTCCCTCATAACACCATCTGTGAGGGAGTTACTACACTACATGTTTACTGTTCAACACCTCAGCACACATGATCTACGTGGCCTCCGCTGTAAACATTAATCTGTATGTTCACTGTATGTTCCTTTACCTTTCTCTAATGAAGGCTTTTGTTAAACCACCAATGTATGTAATAAGTCATTTATGTCCAATGTATATTTTTAGCCTTGAGGATACTGAATTTTTTCAATAAACCGTTTATTATTATTATTATTATTTATTATTATTATTACACAGACGGACAGCACGGAATGTACAGTAAAGGTTAGTATTAAAGGACACCACCAGCAATGAACTAAAATACTGGTACCAATGTTTACCTCCCCACCCACAACCCACAACCTCCCAACCCACAACTTCCCCACCCACAACCCACTACCTCCCTTCAAGAAGAGGTAGTTGCACTCATTAAAAAGTCAGCAAACGAAGGGAGGAGTGGTGGTGGTGGTGGTGGAGAGGTGTGTGTGTGGTGGAATGCGATGAATGAATACATTAGCTGGTGGTCGTCAACAAGGAAGCGACACACACACACACACACACACACACCCCCTAAACCATCGTCATCAAAGGGTTAAGTTAGGATAGGATAGGATAGGATAGGATAGGTAAGGTAAGGTAAGATAAGGTGTAAGGTGAGAGGTAAGGTGAAGTAAGGTAAGGTAGCAAGTGGCAGCAGCCTTGGACAGTGGCACCAAGGAAGTGTTCCAACTGACTCACAACATTTCCTGGTGAGCAGAGATCCTTGTACACCCTGTCACACCAGCCACATCCTGCCACATGAGTCACACCCTGTCACTTAAGCCACATCCTGCCACATGTACACCCAACCACACCCTGTCACTTGTACACCCAACCACACCCTTCCAAATGAGCCACACCCTGTCACATGGGCCACATCCTGCCACATGTACAGCCAACCACACCCTTCCGAATAAGCCACACCCTGCCACATGTACACGGAATAACATCATGTTCCAGTCCCAGGCAGGATCTTAATTTGCACTCCCTCTAGAGACGTAGAATGAGGGGCGACATGATAGAGGTGTATAAATGGAAATCAGGGCTAAACAAAGGGGACATTACAAAGGGACTCAAATTATCCAACCAGAAACGAACTGGTAACGATTGTTTTAAATTAGACATAGTTAGATTTAGGCGCGATAGGTAAACATTGGTTGGTTGGTTTGATGGCTATATGAGCGATAGGGGTTGGGTGTAAACGGGACTGGCCAGTATAGACCCGCTGCAGTTTCCTCCATTCTTATGTTCTAATGTACACGGAACCACACCCGGTCACAAGTACATGAGCCACACCCTGCCACATGAGCCACAGCCTGCCTCAGAACACTGACTAACCACACTGAACACGGACACTACTGAAAACATCATGACTGGCTCTTACTTAACTTAACCTAACCTAACCTAACCTAACCATTTGGACAAGACAAAAGAGTCGCCAGTAGTGTTGTGGTGAGTAGCGGTACTTACAACGGGAAGTGGCCAGGCGGGCGTTACTTTCATAAGAACATAAGAATGGTGGAAACTGCAGCGGGTCTATTGGATCATACTGGGCAGTCCCGTTTACACCCAACCCCTATTGCTCATATAAGCATCCAACCTGTGTTTGAAGCTATCCAGCGTATTCGAGTTAATGATGATATTTGGTAACTTGTTCCATTCATCCACTACTCTGTTTCCAAACCAGTGTTTACCTATTTCACGCCTAAATCTAAATTTGTCAAATTTAAAACCATTGTTACGAGTTCGCTCTTGGTTGGATAGTTTGAGTCCCTTTGTAATGTCCCCTTTGTTTAGCCCTGACTTCCATTTATACACCTCTATCATGTCGCCCCTCACTCTACGTCTCTCGAGGGAGTGCAAGTTAAGATGCTTTAACCTGTCTCTGTACTCAAGGTTCCTAATGCTCGGGATTAGTCTTGTCATTCTCCTCTGAATTCTTTCCAATGATTCTATATCCATTCTATAATACGGTGACCAGAACTGAACTGCGTAATCCAGGTGAAGTCTAACAAGCACAAGATATAATCGTAAGATGACCTCGCTAGACTTGTAACTGACACGCCTTTGTATGAACCCAAGTACTTTAATAGCCTTGTTATGGGCAAAAACACATTGTTTACTTGGCTTAAGGTTCCTACTTATCATTACTCCTAAATCTCTCTCGCAGTCGGGTTTCTCTATGGCATCGTTGTTCATCTGGTAACTGGTTTCCCTGTTTACATCTCCTATACTGAGTACTTTACATTTGTCCACGTTGAATTTCATCTGCCATTTTTCAGACAATTCGAAATTTTGTTTAGATCCTCCTGTAGTTTTGTGGAGTCCTCGTCAGATTTAATAACACGTCCTATTTTAGTGTCATCAGCAAATTGACTTATGTTGCTGTCTATGCCGATATCTATACCACCTAACCTAACCTATACCAATATAACCTACCTTTACCTGACCTGACCTGATGGCAACTGACTGTCACACCCAACGAGAGAGAGAGAGAGAGAGAGAGAGAGAGAGAGAGAGAGAGAGAGAGAGAGAGAGACTCCCACGTGACGGCAGCAGTTGGCTGGGGTACACACAGTCCAAATATCTCCACGAGGTGACGGGGCAGTACTCCCACCACGCGACTCACACAAACTGCGACTTGGGGCCTATTGTGACTGGGGTCTACTAGGACTAGGGCCTACTAGGACTAGGGTCTATTAGGACTGGGGCCAACTAGCATGTGTATGATGTTTCCAGAAATCCACTTTATGGCTCCCAAGACAGGAACTAGCCGTGGCGGAGTGGACAGGCAGGTCAAGAGGGGTCCTAACCTAACCATAACCAACCCCTACCCTAACCAACCTCAAACCTAACCAACCCCTACCCTAACCAACCCCTACCCTAACCAACCCCTACCCTAACCAACCCCTACCCTAACCAACCCCCACCCTAACCAACCCACCTAACCAACCCCTACCCTAACCAACCCCTACCCTAACCAACCCCCACCCAAACCAACCCCTACCCCAACCAACCCCTACCCTAACCAACCCCACCCTAACCAACCCCACCCCAACCAAACCCCACCCCAACCAACCCCTACCCTAACCAACCCCCACCCTAACCAACCCCACCCAAACCAACCCTACCCTAACCAACCCTACCCTAACCAACCCCTACCCCAACCAACCCCACCCTAACCAACCCCTACCCTAACCAACCCCTACCTAACCAACCCCACCCTAACCAAACCCTACCCAACCAACCCCTAACCTAACCAACCCCTACCCTAACCAACCCCTACCCTAACCAACCCCCACCCAAACCAACCCCTACCCTAACCAACCCCTGCCCTAACCCTACCCTAACCAAACCCTACCCTAACTAACCTACCTAACCCTACCCTAACCAAACCCTACCCAACCACCCTACCCTAACCAACCCCTACCCAAACCAACCCCTACCCCAACCAACCCTACCCCAACTAACCTCACCCTAACCAACCCTACCCTAACCAACCCCTACCCTAACCCTACCCTAACCAACCCCACCCTAACCAACCCCTAACCTAACTAACCCCTACCCTAACCAACCCCTACCCTAACCAACCCTACCCTAACCAACCCCTACCCTAACCAACCCCCACCCAAACCAACCCTACCCTAACCAACCCCTACCCTAACCAAACCCTACCCTAACCAACCCCTACTCCACCCTAACCAACCCCTACCCTAACCAACCCCTACTCCCACCAAAACCCCAACCTACCCTAACCAAACCCTAACCTAACCTAACCAAACCCTAACCTAACCTAACCAAACCTAACCTAACTAAAACCACTATGATAAGGCCTTTTGGTACGATCTTCCGTTACAAGGAAAATTGACCCTAAATGGCTTTTGAATGTAACCACAATCGCTTCCTGTACCTGCAGGTGTGTGTGTGTGTGTGTGTGTCGTGATCACTACATTCAAACAATAACTCGAACATCTAAAGAAGAGAAGAATTAATCTGATGGGGAGGGGGGGGATGAGGAGGGGGGCAGGGTTTGAGAGGAGGGAGGGAGAGGGAGAGGAAAGGGAGGGAAGGAAGAAAGGGGGAGGAGGACAGCACTAAGACACAGCACAACATGTACAGGAAATTCCTACCCACCGCCATTATCACCCCAACCATTTCCACAGTACTTTTACCTCCCACCACACGCACGCACCACACACATCCTTTATATACATCAGTGGAAGCCGCAAGGTCCAACTCTCTATCTCATTCACCACACCTGTACTACACCACCACCACCACACCTGTACTACACCACCACCACACACACCTGTAACACCACCACACCTGCACTACACCACCACCACCACACCTGTACACCACACACCACCACCACCACACTCTACTACACCACCACCACCACACCTGTACACACCACCACCACCACACCTGGCTCACACCACCACCACACCTGTACACCACCACCACACCTGTACTACACCACCACCACCATACCTGTACTACACCACCACCACACCTGTCTCACACACCCCACCACCACACCTGTACTACACCACCAGCACCACACACCTGTACTACCACCACCACCATACCTGTACTACACCACCACCAAACCTGTACTACACCACCACCACACCTGACTACACCACCACACCTTTACTACACCACCACCACCACACCTGTACCACACCACCACCACACCTACTCCACCACCACCACCCCACACCTACACTACACCACCACCACACCAGCACTACCACACCACCACACCTGTACTACACCACCACACTCACCACCACACCTGGGTTTTACACCACCACCACCACACCTGTATTACACCACCACCACCACACCTGTACTACACCACCACCACATACACACATACATACATACACCATCACCACACACACACACCATCACCACATACATACATACATACACACACACACACACTGGGCGGGTCTGCATTTTTCCTTTAATGCTGTTCATCCTGGCAACACAATCATGACGTCACACGAATGCAGAGCCAGTAACCAATCAGGAGCAAGCATCTAGTTCAAGGTCGTCGTGTGTGTGTGTGTGTGTGTGTGTGTGTGTGTGTGTGTGTGTGTTCCTTGACTGCTTTCTTACACCTGTGATGCATAACTAAAACACACACACATATTCTTGGTATCACGTACAAAAAAAACACACAATTAAAACACCGTGGATGCTTCGGGGAAAAACACAGAAAATTACACTAATGTTTGTTTGTTTGTTTAAAGTGTCACCATTGTTGTTTGTCTGTTTAATAAGTCCCAAATATCAGGTTAGATTAGGTTATGTTAATAGAGGGTTAGCCTGAGGGACGAAAATTTAATAATAATAATAATAATAATAATAATAATAAAATAATAATAATAATAATAATAAAATAATAATAATAATAAAATAATAATAATAAAATAATAATAATAATAATAATAATAATATTTATAATATAAATAATAAAGAACCATAAATAAATACAATATTGTGATTAAAAATAAAAGTTCAATAGTGAGAAACCATATATGTTCAGTATGTTGTGTTGTCAGAGTAAGAGAAACAATTGTTATTACTGTGTTAGGTTAGGTTAGGTTAGGTAAGGTAAGGTAAGGTAAGGTAAGGTAAGGTAAGGTAAGGTAAGGTAAGGTAAGGTAAGGTAAGGTAAGGTAAGGTAAGGTAAGGTAAGGTAAGGTAAGGTTAGGTTAGGTTAGGTTAGTAAGTTGCTAGGGTAAGGTAAGGTTAGTTAGGTATGTAAGCTAGGTATGTACATAGGTATGTATGTAAGGTAAGGTTAGGTAAGGTTAGTAAGGTTAGGTTAGGTTAGGTTAGGTTAGGTTAGGTAAGGTAAGGTTAGGTAAGGTAAGGTTAGGTCAGGTAAGGTTAGGTCAGGTAAGGTTAGGTCAGGTAAGGTTAGGTAAGGTTAGGTTAGGTAAGGTTAGGTAAGGTTAGGTTAGGTTAGGTTAGGTTAGGTTAGGTAAGGTTAGGTTAGGTTAGGTAAGGTTAGGTAAGGTAAGGTAAGGTTAGGTAAGGTAAGGTTAGGTAAGGTAAGGTTAGGTAAGGTAAGGTTAGGTAAGGTAAGGTTAGGTAAGGTTAGGTTAGGTAAGGTTAGGTAAGGTTAGGTTAGGTAAGGTAAGGTTAGGTAAGGTTATGTCAGGTAAGGTTAGGTCAGGTCAGGTAAGGTAAGGTCAGGTAAGGTAAGGTCAGGTAAGGTAAGGTAAGGTTAGGTAAGGTAAGGTTAGGTAAGGTAAGGTAAGGTTAGGTCAGGTTAGGTTAGGTCAGGTTAGGTCAGGTCAGGTCAGGTTAGGTTAAGTCAGGTTAAGTCAGGTAATACTGTGCTGGACGGATACACATACCTGAGAGTAGGACGACATGCGAGTGTCCCTGGCGCTTCGGGGTGTTGTAAGTTAGTGGCAGCGTCGGTATCACCTCCTGCAACACAAACACTAGGTTAGGTTAGCTTAGGTTGGGTTAGGTTAAGGTTGGGTTAGGTTAAGTTTGGGTTAGGTTAAGGTTGGGTTAGGTTAAGGTTGGGTTAGGTTAAGTTTGGGTTAGGTTAAGGTTGGGTTAGGTTAAGGTTGGGTTATGTCTGTACAGTATCCCTGACATACAACCAATAATTCCCTGGGCCGTGCTTGCAACTCCGTCACCATTGATCTTTGAGTTCCTGGAACCAGCTCTTGGGCGACCAGCTGCCTTGGTGGCTTCACGAGATAACCGGTTTTCTTCTACTTCCGCCACCCACACACGCGCAAACACACTACTACTACTCTGCTGTTACTCGGAATAGAGTATGACGATCATCCAGTTATGATACAATGATATGAGTTATTAAGAGTGTCACCTAGGTTGATGAGTTCTGAGGTGACTAAAGAGACCGATACGGGACCGGCGGAGTCGTTCACAGATGTTGCACATGTGGAGGGCTACAGCTAGTGCGGGAGGGGCGGCGGCAGACGTCTTTCCGGCATTGGCACCACACCTTCTCGTGTGGTGCTCCTCCAAGTGTTATGGTGTGGAGTAATCGTCTCCCAGGTGAGGGGGTCGATTTGGCACCTTTTCAGGTTTGTCTTAAGACTATCCTTATACCTTCTCAGTTGCCCGCCAGCGTTGCGTTTACTATTCATTAGGTGACTGTAAAGTAACTGCTCTGGCAGTCTACTGTCGTCCATGAGGGTAACACAGCCAGTCCAGCGTAGTTGTTCATGGATAATGGTAGCCTCGATGCCCCTACAGTTGGTGTCAGCGAGAATACTGAAATTTTTTTCTCTTGTCTTCCCAGCAAACTTGGAGGATGGAACATAGATTACGTTCGTGAAAGTTTTCAAGTGCCTTGAGGTGCCTCCTGTATGTGACCCATGTCTCGCTGCCATATAGCAGGGTGGGGAGGACCACTACTCGCTATACGTGCAACTTTGTAGATAGTTTCAATTCCCTACAGCTGAAGACACGGTTTCGGAATCTTGCCAAAGGCTTGAGATGCGCATCTGATTTGATGTTGAATCTCTTCATCGATGTCCGCAGTGGTGGGCAGGTGGGAACCAAAGATACTGAAAGTGGGTAACATTAGAGAGGGTACCTAGTACCACTAAGCTGGATGGATGGAGGTGTGGCTGAACCAGGGACAGGCTGAATGAGAATCTGAGTCTTACTTACATTCACCTCATGGCCGAAATGTGTATACACATCTGCGTAGGTGTTCAGGATCTCCTGTAGGTCGCGTGCAGTGTAAGCGACAAGGGTGAGGTCGTCCGCATACTGAAGTTCAGCAATGGAAGCTGCCGACACCTTTGTTCCTGCCTGGAGTCGTCTGATGTTGAAAAAACCCTTCACCCGGTACTGGATGTTCACCCCGCAGCTAAATTGACACTGGCACAAGTAAGGAAGGCAGCCAAGAAAATGGACAAGAGAGTTGGTGCCAGTACACACCCTTGTTTAAACCCCGTTTGGATGGGGAAAAACCCAGACTGGGTGCCATTGTGCAGGACACTGCCGTTTATGCCATCGTGGAGTTGTCTCATAATTGCGATGAATTTTGGTGGGCAGCCAAAACGGCTGAGGGTCCACCATATGGCTTCCATGTTGACCGAGTCGAAGGCCTTTGTTAGGTCAATGAAAACCATGTACAGGTCACGATGCTGTTCTCTGCACTTTTCCTGTATCTGGCGGGCAGCAAAGATCATGTCAGTGGTGCCATGTGATGGTCTAAAGCCACACTGCAACACACACACTACATTATCAGACTTATCTCAGGTTGAACACTCGAGGAAATAAGTAGAGATTATTTCTAGGCAATATCTCTGCCGTTTCCTGCTGGCGTTCACCTAACAACGCCAGACTACCTATTATCGGGACCTCACCTGTGGTTCTTTCTTTCTTATCCGGCCCTAAACCCATAAAAAGTCATTAATCCGGACCTCAGCAATGAATGAGGTTATTACTCATATCCGGACATACTAAGTGAATTATTCATTGTTATCCGATCAAAGATAAGAGCATTACCACATAACGGAACACCTGATATGACAGACACATGTTGCCGACGACCCCGTGTGTGTGGAGTTTCATAACAGCCATAGACAGCCGCTAGAAGCCTCCCTCCCCCGCCCTACCGCTTCCTGTACTCTACCTGTCTCGTCCTTGTGAGGGGAACACATGTGGGGAGAGGAGGGAAGGAAGGAAGGAGGGAGGGAGGGAGAAGAGGAGGGAAGGAAGGGAGGAAGGAGGGAGAAGAGGAAATAAGGAGGAGGAGGAAGAAGAGAGAGAGAGTACAGAACATGCAAACTACAAGGAGATTCCCCCCCCCCCACTTAACCTAACCTACCCGATTAGACCCAAGTCCTATCAGGCTTCTACCCGTGTTGTGAGTAGGATTTGGTGAGGTTAGGTTAGGTCAAGTCAGGTCAGATTAGGTTAGGTGAGATTAGGTTAGGTTAAGTGAGGTGAGGTTAGGTTAGGTTAAGTAAAACTAGGTTAGGTTGGGATAGTGTTAACCAGTACACACACACACACACACACATTTCCGGCTACCTCACAGCTGGAGGTCATTCACCCATCCCTTCACACCCACCCCCTCTCACCTACTTCACTCTAACGCACATGCACACAAACCTACTTAGTTCACTTCCTAGCCTGAAACACACATACGCAATCTCTGTCTGTTTCTCTTTCTCCCCTTTCTGTGTGTGTGTGTGTGTGTGTGTGTGTGTGTGTGCGTGCGTGTGCGTGTGCGTGTGTGTGTGTGTGTGTGTGTGTGTTTGTTTCAGGCAAACGCTATAATGACTCATTTCCGTCGCGTGTCCATCGTCCCCCATCTACACAACACACACAACAATGAACTTATTTCTGGGAGCCTTTGTAAACACGTGGTTGAGTGAACGACGCACCCAAAGTGACGTGTGTGTGCGTCGAGGGGTATTACCAGTGACGCATACATACACACACACACACAAAACTAACCTATCCTAGCCCAACCTAAACTAGCCCAACCTAAACTAGCCCAACCTAACCTAGCCCAACCTAACCTAGCCCAACCTATCCCAGCCCAACCTAACCTAACCCACCTTCACATTATGATATTTTATGGAGGTCTGGGGTTGAAAGGAGTGCATGGTGGGGGGGAGAGGAAGACAAGGGTGAGGGATGAGAGTAAAGAAGCGGAAGGTGGAGGTAATGTGAGGCCAACGTGACCTGACACCATAGAGAGGTATATCTTGGGAGGCCACACATCAGTTACCTCCCTAGACCCCCCAAATATCTTCTCTCTCTCACACACTACTACTACTACTACTACTTTTCTGTCACTCGGTATAGAGTATGACGATCATCCAGCTATGATAAAATGATATGAGTTATTAGAGATGTCACCTAGGTTAGTGAGTTTTGAGGTGACTAAAGAGGCCGATACGGGACCCGCAGAGTCGTCCACATTCGTTGCACATGTGGGGGGGGCTCTATCTACTGTGGGAGGGGCGGTGGCAGCGTCTTTCCGTCGTTGTTGGCGCTTTTCTGCCTCGGTTTGCAGTCGGGCTAACTCGAAAGTATTGACACCTTCCCGTGTGGTGGTACTCCTCCAAGCGCACGCACGCACACACACAAACATAGTCAAAGTGAAACAGTGATTCCTCCACTAGCGCATAAAAAAGTAAGTATGTATGTATGTATGTGCGTCGCCCTACTTCTCATCCACAACAACAAAGAATCACTTGAAGATTAACCACCCCCAGAATATTTCACCTCATGATAAAACACCAGAAGACTAACCTCAGCTTACCCCACTTAACCCAACCTAACCTAACCTAAGATCAACCCAACTTAACACTAACCTAACTCACCCCACACGTCGCCATATTGACGCAGGTAACACCACTAGTCCCCATAATGACGCAGGTAACACCACAAAATCTGCCTTTAAACTACGCACACAGACACACGTGGTCTGTACGCCTTACAACTACGCACTCGCATACACACACACACTTGGTATGTACGCCTCTCAACCACGCACACACCTGATCTGTACGTCTCTCAACCACGCACACACCTGATCTGTACGTCTCTCTCAACCACGCACACACCTGATCTGTACGTCTCTCAACCACGCACACACCTGATCTGTACGTCTCTCAACCACGCACACACCTGATCTGTACGTCTCTCAACCACGCACACACCTGATCTGTACGTCCTTCCAGCCACGCACACCCTGATCTGTACGTCTCTCAGCCACGCACACACCTGATCTGGCACGTCTCTCAACCCACACTGATCTGTACGTCTCTCCTCAACCACACACACACCTGGTGGCCACGTCTCTCAACCACACACACACACACAACTGTCTGTCCGCCCACCATTGGATGTAATAATCGGAAACAAAAATAAAAAAATAACCACAGAATAATGAAATGCACACCACACACACAGTACATAGGATACTCGATAAAACAACACATACACGGTGCTGAATTAAAACATACAGCGTCGGGTGTTTATAAGCTTCTAAGCGTAAAGAGAGGAGACCGAGAGGGGAAGGGGGTGGGGATCGAGAAGAGGAAGGGGAAGTCGAGAAGGAAAGAGAGGATAAGGAGAGTGTGAGATTGTATATCAGATTAAACAACGGAAATGGCAACGTCACTTTGAAGCTTCAGCTGGAGGGGGATTCCCCACACGCATGACGTCATAAGCAGCGATGGAGCGCCACGTGAGGAGAAATGGGGGGTGTGAGGAAGGGGGGGCTGGCGGCTTGGGGAGCATGGAGAGAGGCTGGTGGCAGGAGCATGGAGGATCGGTGGAGAACAGCAATGATGACTTTACGCTATTTACTTCATTAATCTCTTTATCTTCATCGCCTTACTTCCTTAAGTCAATTAAAATATACATATATATATATTTATACAATGTTCATTTACCGAATCTATTGATTATGCATTTCTATCCCATTTTATATAGGAAATATAGAGAAATGTTTCAATTCATGTTAGCCAGTACCCCAGCGCACAAAGGCGGCCATCTTAGCGGGGACGACTGGCAGCAAGAGAGAGGGGGGTCGGCAGCGCCCAAGTTCTCGTACTGCACTGAGGGATTACTAAAGCGGATCCCCAAACATGTTCCCCCAGTCCCCAGTTGAGTCGCCTGTAACACTGTGAAGCTTTCCGGGAATTATGTTCTGTGGGAGGAAGAGTGGGTAGGTAAATTCCCCATGAGTATTCGACAGGATTTTTGAAAAGAGTAAAGTTAAATCAAAACGAACTGAAAGAAAGTCAAAACCATCAGAATCTTTACTTAACCTTGCGTCACCACAAAGGCAATTTTAATTCTCGCTGTAAGAATTTTTTTTCTCAATAAATTATATGTAAAATTATTGGTTTAGGTTCGTAAAATCGGCGAAGTATTAATATTATGTATATTGCCCTTTTTTCTTGTACAAATTTTACATATACCTGGTACCCTCCCCTCCTAACCAGGGATGGTGGTAGTGGTGATAGTAGAGGCGGTGATGGTAATACTGGTAATTGCGGTAGTGGTGACAGTGGTAATGGCGGTAGTGGTGACAGTGATGGTGGAAATAGTAATGGTGGTGATAGTGACGATGATAATGATAGTGGCAGTGATGGTGGTAGTGGTGGTAGACATGGCAGGGGGGAGTGTCAGTGGTGGCAGTGGTAGAGATGGCAATGGTGGTAATGGACCATGGTGGTGAGTGGTGGTGGTAGTAGCAGTGATGATACTAATAAGCAAGTCAGAGTGAGTCAATAGTGAATGGGTACAGTAAATGAACGCGTGAATAAGTGAACGAGAGTGAACATTATACCCCCCACTCCCCAATGGTGTACAGATCACCTTGTACTGTACGTTTCGATCCAGCACATTCCACTACCCTCCCCCGTGTCCTTGCCAAAACACACACACACACACACAATATACTTAGCGTGCTGTCAACGACCAATTATGGGGCCTACAGTAACATGTGAAACTGCAACGACACATTGGTTAATATTCACAACGAGAGTAAGACGAAACCTTTCTTATATGTATTGTACACAAATACCGTACAGTACAAGGTCACCTACCCATACATCCACTCCCAATCAGCTCACACACACGCACTCCTTCGAAATTCCAAACGCACAGTCAGATGTAACACCGAGTCTTTTGCATTTTACTCATTTGAATGGAATATAATTTTTGTTTGCAAGTAAAATAACAATAGATGGTTAGGATTACGTAGGATTAGTAACCACAAGTAGCATTATCGTGTCTAATCATCATGGGAAATAAGCTACCTGATATGAACTGCATTAAAAATAAGTCAGTTGCATAATCTACTTTAAAATGTGGTTGAAAATTCTCAGACCTTAACAATTTCAATGTTTAGTTCAGTACTTTAGTCCTAAACATGAAGAACAGAATGTAAGTTTGTTTTAGTTTTCAGCTTTTCTGATAGTGAAGCAAGGAAAAGATCCTGCTAATATAAACATACTTGATCTTTATATACTACCCAGCGCTCAGTAGGCTCTAATCGTAAAGGTTAGCTTCAGTTGTGCAATACGAGACAATCTTAGCAACATTTCACCAGACAATCTCAACCAATGCCCCCATAAAAATAAATTGCAACTTTGGAAAAAAATAATTCAGAATATTTTAAGCAAGAAGCATGTGGTAACTGGAAAACAAGAGACCAAAGCTGTGAAGAAATACTTTCATGTGCGTAAATACGTTTTTTTTTTGCGTAATTAGAAGTTATACCACAGAAATTTTATAAAATACAAATTATAGACCAAGAGTATTGTGTTCTATTCCACAAGTTCACAATTCCCGACACTGAAGTTTACAGTACAGTAGCTAAAACAACTATCTGTGCATACTTTGTGGGAAACAATATGAGACCATGGACGATAAATATTGGTATATGAGGGCTGCCACTAGAAACCTTCCATATCAAGATACATTAAAGAAACTAAACTTGCATTCCCTAGAAAGACGAAGAGTGCGGAGAGATATGATAAAAGTATTTAAGTGGGTGAAAGGAATCAATAAAGGAGATATAGATAAAGTTCTTATAATATCCGAGCAGGATAGGACTCATAGCAACGGATTTAAGTTGGATAAGTTTAGGTTTAGGAGGGAGATACGAAGGAACTGGTTCACAAATAGGGTGGTAGACGAGTGGAACAAGCTTAGCAACTTTGTAGCAAGTGCTGGAACGCTGGAAAGTTTTAAAAGGAGGCTAGATAGATTCATGGATGATAGTGAGTGGTAGTAACTCTAGACAGGCGCTGCCACGCACAGGCCAACCGGCCTATTGCACTCATTTTTTTGTCACGTAAAATTTCGAAGCATATCGACCCCCACCTGCACAGATAGTTTTAGTTACTGTACATGATGGTGATGTAAGTTAATTCTTCTAGAATTTGACACAGAAATATGGGGAAAATAAATATTCATATACTGCAATGATAATGGCAAATGAAAGTGGGTCACAGGTCTCATAGTGTGTTTGGGGAGATTTGAGAGCAGTGTGGATACAGAAGAATGAATAGTAAGTTTTCGAAACACAAGGAAGGAACAGTGGGCAGTACTGCACTAAACCACATTCACTTCCACAACTGCTGTAAAGCTTGATACAGTAGGGAGGTTCCCCCAGCTTCCCTAAGATAGTGCTGCATCCACTCTGCCGCTGGTCACCCTGACAACAATTAACCATGGCAAGTATCAAATCAATAATGAAAATTGTATGATGAGGTGTTATCATAAGTTTGTTATGGACACGACAAAAACAATGCCTCCCTCTACCGGTAGAAGACGAATCTACTGTACAGTTCATGCAAAAGAAAACAAAGACCAGTTAAAGAAGAAATATAAATATTAGGAATAACATGTACTGTATTGTTGCAAATTATGTTAATAAAATAAATAAAAATAAACATACTGTATATTGCACAAACTTTTTTTTATCCAAGGATAAATTAAGCAAGGGAGTGGAGCACAAACTAGTCCCTGCCGAGATACTGTACAGTGTTGTGGTGGTGGCAACACTCAAGGTTGAATCTTGCCTCGCATAAATGGCTTCTTTTTTTGTTTGCGTGGCCTTAAGTTCAGGGTGAAGACATACGCACCTGTCTGGCCTACTTATCTCTAAAATAATTACAATTTTTTGTTTATGATTTGGAAACGTTCTTAAAGCTTATTTCTTTTACATTCTTAATATAACCTCTCCACTCACATGACATACACACTACATTGATCTAAATGTAAGAAGCATCGTTACACAATATCATTCAGATGACCTTCACGACAATTTGCTGGTAAACAATTTATACTGTAACTCCTCACACCTGCTAGAATAAATAAGATCGAGATGTATATGTAACCTGAATCTTCAACTACAATTAAAAACAAAACCAATAGTGAAGATAGCTATGTCCCCTGGCAACCGACAAGGACAATAACTAAACAATGACAACAATTACAGAATAGTCATTAAGTCGGAGATCTCAAGATAAAACATGTGCTCTAAGAAGTCTAGTTAAAATTGTTAAAATGCATTGTTATTTTGTTGTCATGTTTATTTAATAACATCTGTAAGACAAATCATGCATTTCCTGAGTTACCTCACTGGAACATCAACGGGTAATAAATGAAGACTTTTTTTTCGATTTAGTTCAAACACCACAGACGACATTCAATATAAAATTTCCAAAGAGAACGAACAACACTGTAACTGTGTGGCTCTCATAAGTAGGCAAATTACTAGCGTATGTGATGTGAGCCAGTACAGTATACTAGTATAACAACCACATTTTTACCAGATTGTCTAAAAAACACAAATAGTTCACAAATATCCACATCACAGGAGGAGAAACAGTACAGTACACCTGTCTTAATCCATCTATGCTGTGATACTGTACAAGATATATTCATGCACCATGGCCCGAGATCGACTTAGTGACAAACATCAATTGCCACCACCAGAAATTTCCTCATAACACCTATACAGACAGAAATCATTCTTTGCACACAAACTTTGGCCATCATCGGTGACAATAACCCATTCTGTGATGATACATATTACTGTCAAGTTTCGTCAAATATATTTTTCTCGGGTAAAGTGTTTTCCTCTACACAAGGATCAACCTGCATCACAGACTTTAAATTAAATTTCACCAAAATCTTTACATCAGTACAAGAATTACCAGATAAACAATATTTTGACCTTTCACCACCAGCAGTGACTTTAAATTCTGACAAATATTTAGTGTAGTGTACAGTACTATCTAGTGATTATAGACCTATACACACACAGTTTCATAGTACAATAATATCTGCACTGATACATGGATCTTCAACCGTCCCGTTACTTTAACATCCGATAAACACAATATTTAGTGATGACTCATGTCTTGTTAAAAACATCTACAGTGATGCAAAACTCTCTGATCTGGTTAAAGTTTTGACCTTAGACCTTAGCCATAGCACTATGTCTAAGTCAGTTCACGTAAAAATGTAATTGAAGTACAGTACTAATACCAATAAACTTCTCTAGACATATTGATGGATACAGGATGTGGGCAGGTGGACATACCACTATGAGCCCTGCTATAACATGTACAGTTTACGGTAAGGTGGGCCTCTTGCTCTCTGACTAGTGGGTTACAGACATAACTGGTCACAGTAACATCCTCATGATCCACACCAGCATGTATGGTATTCAATTATTTGTAAATACTGTACTGTACTGTATCACCTTGAAAGTCTAACCACCTTAAAAGATAAATGCTTTAATATAAATACAGTATCTCTATTAAATCAAGTTTAATTTACAAAGTTGAGTTTCATGCAGTGATAACTCTGTCAGCCAGAACAACTGATGCAGAGATTTCCTGGTAATGAGACGACTCTCTTAAACCCAAAAAAATCCCCCATCCCTGGAATTTTCCATAAAATGAGCCCCCCAGAAAATCGTTCCTTAACCCGAAATTTTCCAGAAAATTGCACGCAAATTTCTACATTTTATTACCCGGTAGCATTATAATGCTACAATTAAGTGAAGTTAGTTTGTGGAAACTGATGATAATGATAAAGTTCCATAAGCAGTGCCCTACCTAGAGAGCTACTCCTTAATCAATAGCTCCAGTACTACTGTAACTATTAGCTAATAACCCACTTGGGGACACTTAAATAGCAATGTCCGTAGATGATGTTATTTAACCATCTACATAGATGAATGGCTCACAGCTATGAGATAGTGTTGTGCTTCTAAGCATACACAAACATCAAGCAGGACAAGACTACAAGCAGAGGTTACACACTGTACATTACATTTCATCCACTTTTATGAACTGGAGGGAGAGTCCCAGGTTTCCTTTTGGCTTTGTAGACAAGTTTCACACATTCCATTATAAAGAGTTTCTCATCTTTGAATCATAAGATGAGAGGCACAGTACAGTGATGTAACACCTTCCTGTCTACACTGTAAGCACTGTCACTATGTTGAAATGCACTGTAGTTTGAGCTTTTCCCCATCTAGTTATTATATATCTTATTTGTATCACTTATGTTACTTGTATATTATTTGTAATTCGTAACCCATTCCCCAAATATGTAACTGTATATTTTCAGCCTTCTGTCTGCCAAGCTCTTTCAATAAACCGTTAATAATTATTATTATTATTATCCACCTCAACAGTCAAATAATTTCCTTAAAAATCTCAATCAAGCATCAGGACTACTCAAACTTGTTTTTAGCCAAATATAGCTGACAGGTGAGGAAGTACTGTAAGTCAATGAACGAACACATGAACAATCCTGTACACTTGAACTGTACATCACATATTTACAAAAACAATTGTTTACATGACAAAAAATGAGAGAACGATATCTGGTCTCAACACAATAATACAGTAGACCCTTGATAGCTCAGAATTCTATATAACTCAGCATGGCAGTAAAATACTCAACTGTACATTATATTTTATATACCCGGTAATTCAAAATATTCCAAGTAATGATGACGCGATGAGGCAATTGTGGAATGGCGCAACACGGGATGCATGAGAGACTGCCACTCAGTTAAGCATCGGCCAGCTTAGTGTGAGGACAAAACACCCTCAGTCGCTCTACTTATTTTCACATTTGTGCAAAGCACTACTCAACCCTCACCAAGGCCTAGGAGAGGTGAATGATGTTGGAATCCCAGAGTACAGTGTTGGGGTGAAAGACAAGGATTATCATAAAAGCCGAAAGATAACGCAGAAAATCTCAAAACACGAGATGGTTACGCCCATATATTCAGTTATTGAGGGTTTACTGTAATAATGTAATACAGTACTGTAATCTTAATTACTGTACTGTAAATGTATAGCTGTAGTGTAATAATAATTGTATAGGCAGTGGAAGTGACCATAACACCTTAACCTCTTCACTACAGGGATGGCACTTTTAATAATCTAGATAATTATATTCAGCTCAGAGGTGACCACATACACAACGTGTTAATCAGAATTTCTATACAGTACCGAATTAATTAGAAAGATGGGCTTTATTTACACAGTAATGGCCAGGGCTTTATATAATAAAATGCAAAATTATTTACTACCACATAACCATTTGTCTTAATGAACCCTACTTAAAAATATTTAAGATATCTACCCGAAATTGCATTCATTATTTTGTTTACTGGTCTTAATCCAAGAGCTTTCTACTTTTTGTTAACTGTTTTACTAAAGGGCTAACTTCCATTGATGATGACCACCGTCCCTACAGCCAACTTTCATTGATGATGACCACCGCCCACAGCTAACTTCCACTGATGATGACCACTGTCCCTACAGCTAACTTCCACTGATGATGACCACCGTCCCTACAGCCAACTTTCATTGATGATGACCACCGGCCCCTACAGCTAACTTCCACTGATGATGACCACCGCCCCTACAGCTAACTTCCACTGATGATGACCACCGCCCCTACAGCCAACTTTCATTGATGATGACCACCGTCCCTACAGCCAACTGATGATGACCACCTTCCCTACAGCCAACTTTCATTGATGATGACCACCGTCCCTACAGCCAACTTTCATTGATGATGACCACCGTCCCTACAGCTAACTTTCATTGATGATGACCACCGTCCCTACAGCCAACTTTAATTGATGATGACCACCGTCCCTATAGCTAACTTCCACTGATGATGACCACCGTCCCTACAGCTAACTTCCATGCCTAAAGTGCTCAGTGACCCTAATAAAGTCATTAATACTATACTGGAAAGTAAACATTTTCTCTACAACTAATTCTCATTCTTTGTTAATCCCTTCACTTCAGGGACCTCACTTTCAATGTTTTATTTGGTCAATATCAAGCGATTGTATTCAGCACAGAGGGGCTCCCATGCACAAGTGGTTAAGAATCTAAGACATGGCCAACGGCTTGGTCAGCAACGACAAATGCCAAATGATAGAAAACTAGGTCACCTCAAGTCATTAAAGCTTGGAAACAAATCTTCTTATAGCCAGAGCTAACAACATAACCTTTTAGAGAATCCAATTCAAGATCTCCTTCATGTAGGATCCAGGCTGACTTAAGGAGCCGGAGGGAACAGGTTTAGAGGAACAAGTGACTTGAAACTACCTCAAGTATCCGGGGCAGGGCGGGGCAGGGCAACTATTGAGTTCGGGCGATCAGGCTGAAATTACTGCGGTGTATAAGAGGTCTTTGGGGTCACCTTTTACTTTCAATGGTAATAATAATCTGTGAAGACTTAATGGGTGAAACACTACCCTGGAACATCGTGGGGCACAGCAGAAACTGATCCACTGTTACAGCAGATTATTATTATTATTCACAACCCTAATAATAATATGGGTAATACAGTACCTGCACAGTACCAATATACAGTACACCTTATATGGTTGTTCTCACAGTGTGTCGCCACAACTCCTTGCTCAGGTCAGTACAGTATGACCTAAATTCTCAAAAGTTGCTTTCAGAAAACCAATTAAAAACAAGTTCAATGATTATATTAATTAAAATTTAATTAAAAATATAAAATAAGTTGAGGAATGCCAGACTAAAGACAAGTCTAGTTCATAAGTTGTGTGACGAAGTGCCTTTAATAAAAGGAGCACGCAGTTAAATCTAAAAATTATGAACCTGCTTGAGGTAAAAACCTTCTTGTTGCAAAGTTTAACCATTTCAGTATTAAGTCCAATCTATTTTTTCAACGCCCCATCCCAAGTAAAAGAAAAAAAAACCTAACCCCTAGCCTTGCTGTTCAACTGCAGTCGCATGAATCATGAATATACTAATACTGTACAGTAAACACAATGGTCAGAAATACACCACTTCACTAGAGCGCTCCTACCTGGCAGACGACTGTTGCCATATGGTGACGATCTCACTCTTCAACAACCAGCTGATCGCTGCCACCCACACTGAGATACATTTACATCTTCCTCCTCATTTTGACTTTGTTTTCACCTTTATTTCATTAAGATATTGATATTATAATGTCAATAAACGTGTGTGACATTTATACTAATGTATAAATAGATACAGTATTATGAAAATACAGCACTGTATTATGATGTTTGTGTGAGAGCTGGCAGCGCATGTTTAGCAAACCCTAAAATGACAGCAACCATAAACAGACGATGTGGCTTCTTTGTCCTGCAACAAAGGTGATCAGAACAGTCATCAGGATCTTTCATTCGAATTATTTTTAAGTCACAAACACAGTTTCGTAGAAAGAATATCCTGCCTGACAAACTCACTTTCTTTGAAATGGTATAAGACTATGTGGGCCAAGGCTTACCAGTGGATGTGTTGTACATGGATGTTTGACAAAGTCACAGGCAAGATTTTGACATGGACTAACAACTGGCATGAAGATAAGGAACAATGAGTGGGAATAAACTGAGAACATTCTGAATTTAAAAAGGTTCTCAGTGGAGTACCACAAGGCTCTAACCTTGGACCCACCTTGTTTGTAATGTACAAAAATGACATAGATGAAAATATATTGAGCTACATTGTCAAGTTCACAAGTGACACAAAGATATTTGGGTAGGTAACGAGTCAAGATGATATCACGACCATGCAAAAAGAACTGCAAGAGATGTTCAAATGGTCTCGAGACTGGCAAATGTTCCTTATCATTACAGAATGTAAGACACTGTGTGTAGGGTCACAACTATTTTGTTAATTACACTCTCCTTTGTACAGTACTATTGATATGGGAAAAAGATCTAGGAATCATTATCCATAGCCAGCACAACAAGTGGGGGCAGCAGCAAAAAAAGCCAACTGAGATTTGGGAATTATAAAACATACTTTTGAATACAGAGATAGGAAAATGCTCTTCAACTTTATGACATACATCCCAAATTTTGTCATCTTGATTATCCAAGTAGACTGAGGGCATTAAAACCAACAACTCTTCAGACAAGACACAATATGGCAGACCTAATAATGACATTCAAAATATTGGAGGGGATGATAAACATGAACTCGGGCCATTTTTTAGTGATGTCACGTGCCACAAACACGAGGGGAAATAACGTCAGGTTCTCCAAGATATATCAAACGAACATAAGGAAATATTTCTTCACACGAGGCTCGTAGACCTACTAGTTCAAGCTGTTGAATCAAGAATACTGTAGTAATGGAAAGAGCCTACACAGGTCACCTTTAGTTTGGGTGGCCATTAGGTAACGAAGGTACAGTACAGTAGTATTGTGTGAAACCTCCACATAACAAAATTCTTTCTGCATATAATCCGTTTATACATCTAATGGACCTTCGATAAAATAGACTTTTGCTTTCCATATACTGTACTGTAAGTCTTTAGATAGAGGCTTCACTGTAGGTAGGTATCTGGCATTTCCTAGGTGTTGGGTGGAAAGACACATCATAGCGCTGCTTTGACACTTGTGAAATACTGTGGTAAGAGAAATGTCTTCAAGAGAACAAGAAAATATTAAAAATTTTCAGTGACATCCTCCACCATGATCTATGGCGAGGCGGTGTTTATGTCTCAGAATTTGTTCAACAAGTTCGTTAATACAGCCCATCCCTTTACTGTATACCTGTATTGTATTTTTTCTGTTATTCCAATTAACTGATATCGGTTCAATGTCAACAAGACTGATAAAACTAACACTAGAAAAAAAATCCAAAAAGATGGTCACGAAATCCAAGTGACAATGTACTGTATATATAAGAAGAACATAAGAAAATAAGGAGTCTGCAATAGGGCGGTTGGTCTGTGCATGGCAGCTCCTGTCGAGAGTTACTACCACTCTCTATCATCCATGAATCTATCCAGCCTCCTTTTGGAACTTTCCAGCATTCCAGCACTTACTACAAAGTTGCTAAGCTTGTTCCACTCGTCCACCACCCTATTTGTGAACCAGTTCCTTCCTATCTCCCTCCTAAACTTATCCAACTTAAATCCGTCTCCAGTCCTATCCTGCCTGGATATTATAAGAACATTATCCATATCCCCTTTATAGATTCCTTTCACTCACTTAAATACTTCTATCATATCTCCCTGCACTCTTTGTTTCTAGGGAATGCAAGTTTAGTTTCTTTAACCTATCCTGATATGGAAGGTTCTCAAGTCCCGAATCATTGTCATTCTTCGTTGCAATCGACCTTGTGAATTGATATCCATTCTATAATAAGGGCACCAGAACTGAACCGCATAATGGAGGTGTGCCTGACTAGTGCAAGATATAGTTGCAATAAGACCTCTGTACTCTTATTACTTACGCTTCTAGATATACAACCCAATACTCTGTTTGCCTTATTTCGAACATTAACGCACTGTTTTCTAGGCTATAGGGCCGGGCTTACAAGTACCCCTAGGTCTCTTTCACAAGTCTACTTCTCTAGGTTGATGTTGTTAAGGCTGTATACATTGACAGTATTTGTTCTACCAATATTAAGTACGCTGCACTTGCTGGTGATGAATTTCATTTGCCATTTTACAGACCACCCCTGCAGTTTATTTAGATCCCCCTGTAATGCATTTGTCACCTATTTTGGTGTCATCCGCAAACTTTGTCTACACAGCTGACCTGCAGACCATCAATCCATTACACCACTGTGGTCAATGGACTCCCCACACACTCTACAGCTCATACAATACATCAAAACAAAAAATATATCTGAACATTGCTCACTGAGAAAGTTTTACTGCATGTTAAATTACTTCTTTTCATCTGTAAATACTATAAAGACGATTAACAAATTACCAGTACGAAATATTGAGTCACTTCACACCCAGACATACCAACCATTGAGACGACACGGGCTATAGTACTCGTGCTGAAATCTGTCGTGCCCAGCTGTCCCCGAACTTTTTGTGGTGAGCGTACATACAGTACTCTATTTTCTATACTAACAAGGCTACTCTCAGTTAAGTATAACATGCCATGTCAAGCTTCCACAAACTGTCATTACCCACCATAATAAATACTGTAAAAGGTGTTGACCATTATACCATGACCTCAAAAAGCCATTGTTAAGTGATCGAACGTATATTAATATTAAAAAGAATTATGGGAAAAATGAGTTCCGTTCCTGAGGCCCCGAAGAGCCCAAACAAGTTTTATTTCCTGCTGCCATAATGTTTAAATAACTCAAATAAATTATAAATAGACAAAAAAAAGAATAAGTTTAAACAAAAGATATATTTTCATTGACCTTACATGATATGTATGTGTGGAGTAGTGAGTTGCTGTCACTACACGAGGCACCTGGGGATCACAAGGTTACTGCACATCACTTTCTCATAGTGACAATGTAGGAAAAGCACTGTGTATGTGTGTTGTGTGTGTGTGTGTGTGTGAACATACAAGTAACAAATTATAAAGTACAGTACAGTAGCTTTATCTATCTGTACTATACCCCATAAGAGTTCAGTGGATGTCTCTCATACATGTCACTGTCACACATATATTCATGATACACAATAGTTTAGATAAGGAAATTAATAAAAAATATCTCATAAAATGATTTTCTAAGTACAGTACAGTATTTAGGTTTTGTAAACAAGCACTGGAGACCGAGACCATTGTATATCGGTCAAAGCCTGTACAGCAACTGGTGGGTCCGAACAGCACCGGCAGCCTTAAGGCGGCGGCACATTGGGCACTATTACCCCCAGTTGTGCTGAGCCAACACGGTCCAGCCAGCAAAACAAAGAGACGTTTTCGTCACTGGGAATTCCCATTGCAATTCTAGGGTGATGTCTTTCCACTTGCATTTCTTCAGGAGGTTTTGACTGAAGTGCTCATATCTGTAGCTCCATAGAATAGGGTAGTCCCTAGCACTCACTATTAATTTGTGCTGTGCTTCACAACTCCAAATAACCTTCCCAGAAGATGAAGAAGGGCTACGTTTGGGTGATGGGGAAGCTATCGTGAGTTTGTCAAGTGGCGGCGGCTGGCTGGTCAAAAAACCATGAATAATGATTTAATAATACTAAAGACGTTTTAAAGTGACGAATAAACACAAATATTACACTATTTTATGTGATATATTTTGTATTATTATTGTTTTGTGATTATTTAAATTTTTACTTAAACATTCAACACCTAATATGAAGTTCACTGAAGAACAACCCCCCAGCCCACTCCACCTGAACAACCCCAGCCCACTCCACCTGAACAACCCCCCCAGCCCACTCCACCTAAACAACCCCCCCAGTAAGAAAATCGAAAGAAGAATGCACAGAACCTAGTAGAACTTGATCTAACCTTACTTAACCTACCTAACCTTACCTAAACTACCTAACCTTACCTATCTAACCTTACTTAACCTACCTAACCTTACCTATCTAACCTTACTTAACCTACCTAACCTCACCTAAACTACCTAACCTCACCTATCTAACCTTACTTAACCTAACTTCCTAACCTGCAAACAAAAAAAAATTGCCGACTGTATCTCAATTACATGGAAGGCTAAGTATCTTTTTCCTTCCCATTCATCGCTTTTTCCACCTAAGTTGATAATGAGTTATGATAGTATTAGTACCTCTTTCAGTAGCTAGTTATCAGATCAAGAACACCGACAAGTCTAGCATTAAAGGCAATTACACAGGGAGCAGAAACTACATCCTCGGGTAGGTCGTTGTGTATAGTCGTTTCGATTTACTAACTTACCATCAGCTAACCTAACATCTTTGGAAAATATGAATGAATCCAATCTAATATAAATTATAATAAACACGCCCCAATGTGATCCGAGCCACAGTCGCCACAGGTGATCCGAGTGCCATAATTGAGATTAATTTATTTCTTCGCCTACAAAGCAAATAGACAAAATTACTGCCATATGATCAGTGTTCGGAGCGCTTTTTCCCCCATTATTTTCCTGCCCTCTCTATTATTAAGTAATTTATGATCGAAGGACAGGATAAAATAAATTAATATATAAATTACTACAATGTTATCGTTTTGATTTTATTACCATCATCCAAAAAACATCTGAATTTTTTTTTTGTAATTCTATAAAATCCTTCTTGTGCTAACCATCTCCTCCACCATTACCAAAAAAATAAAAACATCACAGCCAAACCTAACTTGATTTTTTTTTTACTAAAGGAACCAACCATTCAGAAGGTAAAAACTATAATTTCGGTCAACCAGTTATTTGGTAGTAGATTAGAATCGGTTAAAACATCGGGGAAAAACATAACTTCAGTCGATCCTAACCTAACCTATCCTCTCTCGGACGATGGTAACTAAAAATGGTAAAATTAGCTGGATGACCAAAATAATAATTACACCATTTTCAAAACACATTGGTAAATCAACTACTACCACAATGTAAACTATCATATAAATAAAACCAACTCAACCAACCACATATAAACACACCTACATTAAGGTAAACTAATCATCAATCATTATCTTAGGAATTAAATACTTCTATGAAAGGAACCAGCCTGTCATAGGTCAAAGTGAGCACCCACTGAAGTAGGTTAGGTAGTGAACTATTGGCTTTTAACCAGAGTATAACTTCGAAAAATTAAATACCTTTATTTTATCCCTTCTTACCGACTGGATTTGTATTATGTAAAAGAAAACAAATAAGAATAAACGAAAAAGAAAAATGAACCCACCAATGGATACCAGGAAATGGATACTTGACCTTCTATTTAACCTTAACCCAATTGGCTATTTACTACTTGTTAATGGGACTCCAGACTACTTACTCTCTAGATCTGTACATTTAACCTCGAGACTTCCACTTTAACACCTACAATCAACTCAGGCTTTTGTGTAGTTAGGTAATGACTGAGAAACACTTACACAATAACCCTTAACAATACAACTCATATAACTATGTGTCACCTCAGCTTCACCACAACGGAGGCCAGAGGGTGAAAGTCCCGCTAATGTGGTGAGAAATGAGGTATTAGTTCTCCAGACACACAGACAGACACAAACACAGACAGACACAGACACAGACAGACACACACACACCACAAGGCATCACACAAAACAGCTGATTCAGTCCACCTCGCAAAATGGCGTCTCCCATGAGCTCAAAGTACTTGTTTGCAAATTCCTCTCTATTACCCAATTCAAGGAGCTTCTACTACCAATTATAAATCCAATGGAAGCCTTAACAAACGGGGAATCACATTAGAAATCGCCACTTACCAGATTTTGATAGGAAAAGAGGAGAAATCCGGAGGCGAGAGGGCCCTCAGCTACCAGGAACTGATAACAAAACAGAACTGCGAGTCACGTGACGACACTCTTAGCCCTCATTGGTGCTCTCAGTCATTTAAACCTTGACAACACGTCGCCGTTCTCTCTCATTTACAACTCTCACAGTCAAGATTTTTCGTTAAAAGGGCATCAAACACTTTAAAATACATATGGTTAGTCTTTAATAGGACATTGTTGAGCCTGGCCTGGGGGGAGAGGGAGCCAGGGAGGACATGGTTCTCTTCTAAACACTTCCAACCATGTTTCTTTTTATTATTTATACATACTTATTTCAATCATTACAACCACCTGACTTATACACTAGCTTATAAAATTAAATAGTTGTTCTTGATACCCAGTAGTTCAAGTTTAATGATAAAAATTTGTCAAATGTCGACGAGAAATGTTTACAGAGTCAAGCAGTCGAGGTCAAAGACTTGAGAGAAGCGTAAGTAGGTCAATAACCACAAGTGTTCTCCTTCACTAGTGTCTAACTCTTTATTTCATTATCTCCACCTTTGATCGGTTTGTTAGCTTTACGAAATAGAAATACAAGTTTAATTCCCTACCATATTATTGCTTAACTTAACAACAAAGAACAAATGGTGAACGTTCAATGTACCCTATACGCACAGAATGATGTAAATGACCTTATAGGACCAATATGTCATTATTCTATGTTAAATAATTTTGTTTTTTCATATACTGTATTTTAGTAGGTTGTATAATAGGGTGCCAAGAAATAAGTTGATAGATCTTATATCATTAGGTTGTGGAAATGCGACAAGGGGCCCAACAAGCTATTTAATGTTTGTAATATATATACTGACAAAATGATTAAGAATGATTCGGTAATTGATACAGACAAATAACTTGGCAGTTTAAATGTATTATAATTGATGGATGACCCGGTTATTCTGACAACATTACGGAACACGTGTTTGAGGAAATTTAACAGAGCTTTTGAATACTGAAGGAATTACGGTTTCCACCTCCCCTCTCTCACAGTCTCTCTTTCTCTCTCGTCATTACAGTTTCTTGTTTTTTTCAGTGGAGAAAATTATGGAAGCTGAAATTCCGGACATTTGCAGAATTTTAAAAATTACTTCCGGAAAAAGATTTCGAGACCTAAATGGAGGACATGTGGGGTTTTTGGATGTTTGTGTTCACACTCAGGATGGGATGGAGAACGGAAACTCACAATGTGCTCTCTGTATACATGTTGTATTGGATGTACAATGCAGCTTGGTGCTGGGAAGGCAGCGTGGTTACAAGCGTGATGTAGAGAGAGCTGGTTGGTGAGGACGCTCAGAGGAGGACCAGCTTGTGGGTCGCCATGCTCGCCAGCGGGAGCGAGGACCGCCAGGCAGGAGGAGGAGGAGGAGCGAGGGCCGCCAGGCAGCGGCGGAGAAGGAGGTGTTGCTGGCTGGTTGGTGGAGGTAGAAAGAGGCAGGTCACCACGAGGTCAGGTCTTAAATAGCGGAGGGTAGGCGTGGCTTAGTAGTTGACCCCCGCTCCGTGATGTATGGCGGCGCTGGTTGACCTAGACCATGAGGCATACACTGGGGAATTGGTGGGGTCGGCTAATCAGCGACAAACAGCGTTTGTAGGGGAGAATTCCACTACAGACATCCGGGAAAATACGGACGTATGGCAACCCTAGAAGGAATATAGCAAGGTGATTAATTAAAAGAAAACGAAAACTTTTGTGGTAAATGGAGAAGAGATATAAAATACGGTACCAATGATAACACAAGGACTAGAAAGTACTTGGTCCACTGACAGTTGAAATTACATGAGTGACAATGAAATGACTGACAAGAGCTATGCTCAAGTTGCATCATGGTCACAGAAAGTGATGGAGAGTATTTCAGGAGTCGAACAAGTCCTTCAGTGGAAAGAGGCTCTACAAAGGTATGTTGAAGAGATGGCAACTAGCAGACCTACTGATATGGGAGTAGGGAAACACGATAAGATGGAGTGTGATAATTTGTGCAGAGGCTCTGAACCTGTAAGCAACCCCCCCCCCAGGATGTGAGAAGGCTAGGACAAAGGCAGGAGAACAAGCCTTTTCCTCCTTAGAATCACACTGGTGAGTAAGGACAAGAAATGCTTTTACTTTTACCCTCTTCACCACTGTTCGGCTTGTTAGCCGCTTGGGCGATTGGTCACGTCTCTGTTAAGCACTGTTGGCAAGTACTGGGCATGCAGACTGTGAAGAGCTGCAGAAGGATCTCTGTCAGCTTCAAAAGTGGTAAAAAAAATGGTTGCTAAGATTCAATGTCACAAAGTGTAAGGGAATGTGCCTGGGTCCTACCAATAGAAAGGAGGTGTATCAGCTGCCCCAACGGGATGAAGAAACTGCATTAATAGAAACCAAATATGAAAAGGACCTGGGTGTGTATGTTGACAATGAACTGAAGTTCTTGGGCCATTGTGAGAAGGTGAATCAAGCAACTAAACTAATAGGTCTTCAAAAGTGAGATGCTTCCCATCTGGAGTAATGTTACACCATCTGGTCCCCGAAATATGCTAGAGACTGTCTGTATGATAGAAAATGTCCAAAGGAGGGGCACCAGACTGGCACCTTAGTTATCCAGAGAGATTAGAGTGCTTGCAACAGCCTAGCTTATGTACTACAGATGGGTTGGTCAAGTCTGGTCTTGAAAGAGCTCACACTCGGTGCCGTCACTATACTCTGGCAGATTGTTCCAAGAGTTTACAACTCTCACTCCGAAAAAGTTTGCCTTCATATGCATGAGGCATGAAGAAGTAGGGGATCTAACAGCAAATTTACTGAAGGAAATCTGCCAAGACGTCACGGTGGAACCGCCCCTCCTTCCATCGGACAGTGAGAACCTCCGTCACAGAACTTCAAACACATCCAACGAAGCCCGTGTGGACGTCAGTGGTCGAGGATTCTGGACGCGGGGACCGCGAGCCTTTTTCGACAAAAGAATTTTCGATCCCATGGCTGCATGTCACTGTAACCTAGCTCTTGATGCTGCACACAGGAGGAACGAGAACGACAAGAGTAAGGGCATACGGGGAGAGAATTCAGAACGTTGATCAAGGCAGCTTCACTCCTCTAGTGTTCACAACCTCTGGTGGGATGGGACCAAGTGCAAGATGCTTCTACGCCAGACTCGCGGAGGTGATCTCCGAACAGAAGCAGCAGCCCACAAGTTATGTTTTTTTGCCTGGTTGAGATGTCGACTGTCCTTCTCTCTACTTCGGTCGGCTTTGCTCTGCCTCAGGGAAATTAGAGCATCGGCCCCAAAGCCGACAACAGTTGCAGATATTGACTATGAGGCAACAGTCACTGAATGCCGCATAGTTATCAGTAGTAGTAATTCATAGGTCCAGTAGCAGTAACAACTCACAGGATGGAAACATGAACCCTGACCTTCAGTGTTTAGCAAGACATAAACAGACATCAGTAAAGTGGTTTTGTTCAGTTCTTAAATGGTCTGAATGATGGACCAAAACTCTCCTCAGTAAACTTTTATAATAAATATTTATAAACTGTGAAAATAAAACAAGGAAAACGATGCTAGACTTTTTATTATTCAAAATCCCACAGGATGTGATCTGCGTGTATCAACACAAAAATGCAACCCAAGTGGTTTGTGAGTCTAAAAGGCTCATCTGTGAGTTGGTCCAGATGGTCTGGGGCTCCAGCACATAAAATGACATTTTAAATCATTGCATTAATTGAAACATTTAGAATGTCTTTTTAAATGCACTTTCTTCTTTATTATTAATATGAGGAGATTAAACCAATCAACTTACCTTTAAACCAAATATATGATGCTGCAATTAAGGTATTTATCTGAATTTTGTGGAAAATACATTCACATACAGTATTGCATTTGTGCCATTATCCTTTTCCTTAATTTTTGGTGTCATTAATGAATACAATCCCTCGACATGACCACACATTTTTCAATAATATACAATATTTGGAATGGCCTCTCATTTTAGATTTTCACATCCAACTTCTGGTCAATAAATTGCAAAATTATTAAAGTACCACAATGTCCCATTAATCAAATTTCCAGTTCTTTCATATAACCATTAAACAACTAAATATTAACAATGATAAATAATTAGGAATTTTACTCTGCATGCTATTTTGGGGGCAAAAATACTCCAGCACTGAAACTAACCCACTGTAAATATATTACCGTACTTGAAAAAATTAATATATTTAGCAAACGTATTCAAGTGGCCTACTATGAGAAATACGAAGAGCGGTTAAATGGGTGTAAACTCAATAATTGTCTACCATGAGAAACATAAACAATGTCGTCATAAAGTACAGGTGTAAACACAATAATCAGAGATTTAATAAACAGGCAGTCTTTGAAAACCAGTTACAGTAATTCATCCTTTGAAAACCATTCTCTCATAACTCCAGAATTCTCCAAGAAAACTACGGTAACCTTAAAGTACTACAGTATTGTCACTTATGATGCGTCAATCATTTAATGCCGCCATATTTTTTACCTGAATAATCACCATTTTTAATATCTTTAAACATTATCTAACCCTTATTTTTCTTTCTATTACCCCCCAGCTTCCCAACCCTCACTGGAGTATAATTATGACTAGTTGTAATAATAATACTAAAATAAGTAATCAGTAAAAAAATGAATGTTATTATTATTTTATTTCATCAATGAACCAATGGAAGCGCATCAACTGATCTAATGGAGCGTAATATTAATAGGTCCCGAGTTTAGTAGTTAGAATCATCCTAAAAAATACATAGAAGAGCTGGATTAAATTTGACAGCTTGGTAGAGTTGTGAATACAGTATATCCTAATGTGGCTAAGTACACCCTATCAAACTGAAAATCTCAAAATTCCCAAAATGGCGTCGTTTTCGGAAAATCCGCTGCGATGTAAATGGATTAAAAATAATTAAACTTTGGGGAAATTATCCAAAAGTTGAAAGGATTTGATATTTTTTTTTTATCACTAAATACAATGTTGACTACAAACATTAACACAATAAATACATAATATAACTGGAAATTCATGAAAAGGACCAAGTGGCACAGTTGCCATCATCAGTCACAGAGCAACAATGATCATGGCTGGTGAGAAATTCTAAGCCTGGATTATCTTAAGTATTTTCAGAACACAGTGGTACCTCGAAAAGATTCTTCCCTGTAAGCAAATCTACTGAAACACTGAGAACCGTGGACCTCTCCAGAGACAGCTTGGGTGGGGATGGTTGGGGGTGTCGGGGAAGGAGAGGGGTGCTAAGACAATGTATTGATCATGTCTCTCAATCATGAACATTATGTGATATAATCTACTGTGATGAGTCTTATTTTTTATGACCTTCCAAGAGAGCTCAATAATGTACACTGAGAAGTTGAGCTTTATTAGAATTCCCATGGCATAAAATCACTCACCACCACATTTATTGCTTCCACCTACAGTCATGTACAGGGGCCAAACTGTTCACTGGAAACAGAGAACTGAATTTTCATACTAAAATAGCAGGTTTGGTTAGAACATCTAGTCAGGTTAGATCAGGAGAGGTTCCAGGTTCGGGGAATAGCAAGTCCCCGTGTACATGTAGCAAAGCAGCACTTGGAAAGCCTACTCACTTCACAAACACTGTGTGTTTATGCATCAGTTCCACATATTTACTGCCATTTACTATACTTTATAAAAAATAGAAACAAATATTTTTCAACAGTAAACATAAAACTGTGTTTACATAAATGGCATTTGATTCACAGAGAGCAGTGTCTTCAATGTGGATTACTGTAAATACCAAGATAAATAAATTTCTATATTTAATATACATAACCTATACATGTAAGGTACTTATCAAGGCATAATATCAGAGTTGATCATACAATGATCCTTTGCACAATTATGTGAAGCTTTAAAAATATGTCAAATAATAGATACACATTAGATCCATATAGCAAGAAACAGGTCAAATAAAATTTACAGTGAGACACTGACAACATTTCTCTATGTTTAGAATTGCACGTTTTTATTTGATAATCAATGAAAGTAATGAACATGCTGCTCATAAATCTTTTGTGTGAAGAAATGAAACACTCTATCAACAGCCCTTTTGCATTATACCATTTGAACAGTTTTATCACCTAATCCATCATAGGGACAGTTCTTCTGTTTAAATGGCATTCAGATGCAAATAATAATAAAAAGCCAAAATTTAATTCCACAACATCAGGCTCTGTTTGGTAAACTGAAAGACTTCATCATGATCACATTACTAACTTAAGTGTTCCACGAAACTACAGTGGCAGACCCAGACCATGTAGGGCTGGGGGGCACAGATTAAACCTTTAATACTGAAGCCAGATCCCCACCAGGTCCAGTTGACATAAAAAAATGATCCAAATTGAGAGTTAAGGGAAACAGCATGTACAGTCACCCAAAAAAGTCCTGTCGCGAACCACGATTCAGACTCGTGAACACGAAGCAGTAGACACTGATACATTATTCTGTCCATAAATGCTTCGGATTCAAGAGTCCGAATCTCGGGGTTCATGGTTCGTGGCAGGATATTTTTGGGTGACTGTACCTCTGCCACTGATCTACTCCACCCTGAGTCCTTAGTCACAAAGAACAACACATGAATGGTAGCTGTAAATTGAAGAGTAACAAGCAACTACAGCTGATTGAGGTAAGACACAAAGAGTAAGCTTTAACAGCACCTAAGATCACAAGTACACTTTAAAGTGACCAAAAACATCACCAGTAGATGACCAAGTTGTCCACAACCATGGTCCTGTCTTATTATGAACAAGTGTCCACAACCATGGCCCTGTCTTATTATGAACAAGTGTCCACAACCATGGTCCTGTCTTATTATGAACAAGTGTCCACAACCATGGCCCTGTCTTATTATGAACAAGTGTCCACAACCATGGCCTTCATATGAACAAGTACAACCATGGTCCTGTCTTATTATGAACAAGTGTCCACAACCATGGTCCTGTCTTATTATGAACAAGTGTCCACAACCATGGTCCTGTCTTATTATGAACAAGTGTCCACAACCATGGTCCTGTCTTATTATGAACAAGTGTCCACAACCATGGTCCTGTCTTATTATGAACAAGTGTCCACAACCATGGTCCTGTCTTATTATGAACAAGTGTCCACAACCATGGTCCTGTCTTATTATGAACAAGTGTCCACAACCATGGCCCTGTCTTTATGAACAAGTGTCCACAACCATGGCTGTCTTATGAACAAGTGTCCTCATGGTCTGTCTTGTATGAACAAGTGCACAACCATGGCCTGTCTTATTATGAACAAGTGTCCACAACCATGGTCCTGTCTTATTATGAACAAGTGTCCACAACCATGGCCCTGTCTTATGAACAAGTGTCCTATGGTCCTGTCTTATTATGAACAAGTGTCACAACCATGGCCCTGTCTTATTATGAACAAGTGTCACAACCATGGCCCTGTCTTGTATGAACAAGTGTCACAACAACCATGGCCCTGTCTTTTATGAACAAGTGTCCACAACCATGGTCCTGTCTTATTATGAACAAGTGTCACAACCATGGCCCTGTCTTATTATGAACAAGCGTCCACAACCATGGTCCTGTCTTATTATGAACAAGTGTCCACAACCATGGTCCTGTCTTATTATGAACAAGTGTCCACAACCATGGTCCTGTCTTATTATGAACAAGTGTCCACATGGCCTGTCTTCCACAATTTACAGTATTTTGATTTAATTGCTGATATTGGTAGTCCAGTAATTCACATGTACAGTTTTTATCAATCACCAACACTGACTGGCTGATACTTGTATACCCTTTTGCCCAGTTCATATAGTTCAACCCTCTAGAAGCTGATGTAACCCCCCGATGATTTTATTCAACTGAGAGTAACCCCTGCACGCTAAAGGATTAATGACCTGTTTTTAGTCCAAGTTATTTTCTGATAAATTTCATGAGGGTATTAGTAATAAGTACATATATTGAGAAAATAAAGAGCATAGGAAACTTAATCTGCTCCTATAAGACATCCCTGCTTCTCACTTACCAACAGCCAGACACTAGAATATCTTTAGTAGTATATTTATGATGAAACTTACAGTATATACAGAGAGAATGTCTTTAATATCTTCCTCAACCTGTATGATTAAGAATACATTAAAGCAATACAATACAATACACAAATTTTGATTACCATGATCAATAAGAAACTGCAAAAAATCAGTCTCAGTTGACCTACTGCTAAATCATTAATGGATGACTACGCTGTCATATTTCTTACAAGAGATTTTACCAGAACAATATACTCCACTTAATGAATACCAAATCCTAACATGCACCCGCACTTACATTCCAGGGTTTTATACCTTTCATATTTTTGTAAATTAATAAAAACCGTTAGTTTTCCTTTACAAAGAGGTCTTCAATTATTACATATACTCTGTGCTTTAACAGCACTGTTCGCTGTATTAGGAGCAAGGTGGCTTGTGGTTTTAATCTGGCAGACAAATCCTGTAACAGTCGTGAGACAGAGGGTCAGACTACAGTATTCTGAAAATATCCTGCACCTGTGGGCCCAATTTAAATTTTCCATGCTTTGTATTTCCCAGTATCTTTGTGTGAGGCTTGTGGCAAAAGCCTCAATGTGGCATAGGCCTCTCACCCAAAAGAAGTAGATGGAATGTGGCCCAGTCAAGACATACTGCATCAAATTGTGTGTGGTGTCCCATGCAGGAGGAAAGCGACGCCCCTATATTTGATTCTGTAGACAAGGATAATTCTCATGCATAGTGACAGTGATACAAATGGAGATGTAGACTTTCCTCAAAAGTTGACTAGTGAATCTTAGGGGAACTGGAGTGAGAAGGATGAGAAATATGCAGTGTTGTGCGTTAGCGCGCCATCAATGGACGGTGGCAACTTTTGTTAACGCTGGCCTCGATGCCATAATTTTTGGGCAGGTGGCGCTAAGGGTGGCGCAGTTAACATTTCACCTGGCCGAGCGTCAGCGCCAATTTGTTCATCAACTTCAAAATTTTATTTTCCAAGTTCGATTTTCAATTACACTACTGGATCTTGTTATAATGACGACGGAAAAATTTTGCGTGCCGCCCACGCAGCTTTCTACAAACGATTTTCAAGTCAGAAAAGGCCACCAACCAGTTGTCCAGGTTGGTGGAGAGTCGATGCACAAGAGTGAGAGCAGCAGCAGCAGTGAGGGAGACGACAAAGGCCATGACGTGGAGGACCAATTGTTCCAGGCCCTGTCTGAGACCCGACCCCACAGGTATGAAAAAGACAGTGACCTTTTCAAGTATTTCCTGGGGGAGAAACCTTCGACAAGGACACCTTCCCCAACAAGGCCATGAGGGAGTTGTTCATCATATACAACACACCCATCCCCTCTAGTGCTGCCGTGGAGCGCATGTTCTCTATGGGCAAGGACATCTTGAGGCCCAAGCGCAGCAGAATGAGCGACAAGCATTTTGAGATGCTAGTATTCTTGTGGGGGAACAACACTGGAAATATGCTGGTGGTAATGAAGTGGCTTCTACAAGCCATGTGTCCACCCACGAGGGTCCCACATTGATGGTGTAAATGCTAAGATTCTAATGTTCTTATCTTTATTTTTTTTATAAATTTATCCATCCAGTGGATAATGACCAAGAGCTGTCATCACTGTCCTCAAAGGTTAACACACGATCGGTGTGATATTCACACACCACAGTTTGGATTTCTGGTACAGAAGTGGATACAGCGCTTCCCTCCTGTTCCAGGAGTCAGTGGTTCGATTCCTGGGCGCTCCCAGTTCACCCAATTGTAAATGGGTACAGTACTTGGGGGAAGTGAATGCAGTCGAGAGTAGTTCTGGCCACACTGCCTCCTTGTGTACCAAAGGCTTAATATAGTGTGTGCTGTATCCACATATTCCCTAATGGGCAGTAATGCCTATGGGACCCACTCTCACTGTTCAGTTGGGCATATTCATTCATGGTGATACAGTATTCTCTTACTCAGTCCTGCTATCTTATCTATGATTCCCCTATACGTACTTCTGCCTTCATATGCATATTAATCTTAAGTACAGTTCCTGTACTGTATTGTAAAAGTCATCAAACTCTCCATACCACCTTCAGTATGTGTACCCTTCACTATTTCCTGCCAGCCTCTTGTCTCTATGAGTCATGTAATTTTCCCTCCTAACTGAACACTATCAAGAGACTATTTGACTACACTCAAACACTCCTCATCCTCCTGATACAAACACCTGCAGAACCAGAACCTTCCACCACTGATCACCCACATCAACATAAAGGGCTGTCAATATTTATCATCACTAATACCCCAGCCATTATTAAGTACTAATGTATCTGGTAATACCTCCTGAGTTGAAACATTCTGAAAGCCCTGAAGAGAAATAGTCATGTGAGACGTAAGAAAATACCCCTGTGCAAAGGTCCATAAGATTATAATACATAGTTGACACAAGTGAGATTACCCCAAAATAATTGTTTACTGCAACTTCACTCCCTTCAATTGTGTGAAAGGTGGATCAATGGATACATAAACTTAATAAAGAGCAAGGAGAAAGGTGTACAGGTATAAAGAAAGTGAGCAAAGGGGCTGTAACTGCAAACTGAAGCCATTTACCAACACTTCCTCATCTTTACAGTGTATTGCCATGTACATCAGGCAAAAGGTTTGGTTCTAGGGGTTTCCTTTACCGCCTTTGTTCTGACTGTTTTAAACAAAGAGGAAAGCGTGGATAACATCAAGATCACCTCCTTTAACACCACTGAGACAAGCAGTGGTCTGTTTCCTGTAAGACAATCTAAAACATGTCACATATTAAGGTTTACCGTCATGATAAGTGGCTTACAAATTTGTCAAACATCATTGATATTTACACTCACATATAAGTTATAAAAAATTATTAATATATTCCTTAAGAAACATATTTGTAGTCTTAATGTATTTTCTCAATTGCGACTGATTTACAGTAGTACACTTATCTTATAAAGACCACCATGATCACAAATATGTAAATGGTAAACAGTGAACACTTTTAATGAACAAAGCAAGAACAAGGGTGAACCATGTAACAAAGTGGCGGTGACTTGAAAAACTAACAAAGCTCTGATGCAAAATTTACTCTGTATTACTCCTAATTTTCTATGATATGAGACACAAGACAGAAAAATGCTATTCTAGTCAACACTACGATTAACATAACTTGTTTTTCTCAGTCACTGAAATGTATAATGGGATCCCAAGCTTGACTGGAAGCCATGACAGCTCCTTGAAGGGAAAGACCGATGTATAATATCACATCTGTTTTCTGGGTTTTTTTCCCAGTGATTCTTTTTTCAATTAACAATCCAAATTGCTTAACAGAATGAGTCATAAACTAAACACCCTGACAGTCTCACATGTACATATATACTGTATGTACCATAAGCAGTGCAGGTACAGGGTGGTCACATGTACGTATATACTGTATGTACCATAAGCAGTGCAGGTACAGGGTGGTCACATGTACGTATATACTGTATATACCATAAGCAGTGCAGGTACAGGGTGGTCACATGTACGTATATACTGTATGTACCATAAGCAGTGCAGGTACAGGGTGGTCACATGTACGTATATACTGTATGTACCATAAGCAGTGCAGGTACAGGGTGGTCACATGTACGTATATACTGTATGTACCATAAGCAGTGCAGGTACAGGGTGGTCAGAATTAAGAACAACACCAACTATCTCATTATTCACTGTCATTTGTTCTTTTTCTCTGGTAAGGCAATAAGAAGGAATAAATGAGAGTCCGTGTTGCTCTCTTCTCTGGCCACTCACTTCCTTGCTAGTCTGGTATCTTGGTGTGCCTATGGTTTAAATAGCATGAGTGCTGCCTAACTTGAATATGATGACACGGTACAAGCATAATTTAACAACTACTCCCTCGGTTTAGGGTGCTTGCTGGTTTAATCTGGTCTGTCACACTCCTATAGATGTTTAGCTGTTTCTCCTGCTGTCACTGGGATGAGGATATTCATGATATGCAAGATTGGCTCTATCCTAAGGGCTAAACTAAACTTTGGACCCAGAACCAGAATGTTCATACTAAAATTGGGTCTGGCTACATCATGTTTGGGGTTAATATTTAGAAGTTGCCACAACCTAACTGAATATTGAGTCATATACGGGTACAGATTTATTTTTATTTTTTATTCTATAACGTTTTTGTCGGAAATGTATACGGTGGCTTTTGAGTTAATTTAATTTTTATTTTATAATATTTGGCCAATCAGTGGGAGTGTTTGATGTGATGTAATACTGAACTCGAGCGCCAATCGGCGGAACTTTCAATTCGTGCTCAGTTGGAAGATGGCTACTGTGTGTCAAGCATGCACACTCGCACCAAAAAGTATCGGTGCAGGGTGAGATCGATGACTTCCGAAACGATACGTATACACTGTGATATGTCGGGAAGGTTGGTAAGTGTATCCTCATAACCCCCCCCCCCCACTAGGTGTTGCCATATGGCTGACAATCAGTGTGTTTGTTTCCTCTTTTCGGATTGTTGCTTTGTGTCGACTGAATGATGAGCGAGGGTTCGGTCTCGGTGAACGTGGGTATAAAACAGAGGCAATATGAAGCAGTAGAGATCTACACATGCCAGACGACATGGAAACCTCAGAGGGAACACGAGGAGCTATTATTGCCCTTCATAACGAAGGGTTCGGCGTCACAGATATTAGCCAGCGGGTTGGTGTCCACAGGAACACCGCTGCACGATGGATTCGGCGATACCTCGAAACTGGTGCTACAGACGACAGGTCTCGGAGCGGCCGTCCACGCTGCACCACCCCTCAGGACGACCAGGTTGAGTGGTTTATTTGGTAGCATAAATTAATGTGGCAATATTCACAAGTATCACAAATAATTTTGTTAACAGGGAGCTCCTCATATTTCACACTGTCTATTTATCACTTCCCGACCTTATTTATAACGGTTTGTTTCACTTGACCAGGGCTGCCAACATACGGCTGGAACAACTCGCCTTTCCCAATACCTATCGTCACTGGTCTCAAATTGTTCACACTACAGTATGCACCGATACTTTTTGTTGCGAGTGTACATTGGCTGACTGGTGCGTTATTCACCACGTTTTGGACAATGATGCAGCAGCCGTTAATATTTTTAGGGCTCACGGTGTTCTTGCTTCATCTGTGAAGTGTCCGAGGTGTAATTTCGACTGTTGGTATCGTGCAGATCACCGTAAACAGGACTGTAATAAGAGAGACACTGGCAAAGAGAGAGAGATCCAATCCAGTCAGTGTGGATTTTCCGTGTCTGTGTTAAGGGCACTTGGTTGGATATGCATATCCTACCCTGGAAAAATGTATTGTTTTGTTATACTTTCAACGGGAAACACTCTTCTCAGCGGTACAATAACAGGAGATTTAGGAATATCATCAGCAAGTTTTGTTGAATGGAAAATTTTTTAAGAGGTATGGGAATGTTGGCTAGATAACCAAGAACCAATTGTAGTGGAAGTGGACAAAAGCAAATATGAAAAATCAAAATATAATCGTAGATGTGAGATAACTGGAGTGGGGGGTTGTATAAAGTGATGTCAAAAAGTTAATTTATTACACCAGTTCCTGACCGCAGTGCTGAGACACATACTTTTTATCTTATTCGCCACTTATCAGATTACTAGCCATTTGGGCGGTCCATCTTCAACGTTATGTGAAATCGGATACTCTTATTCATACTGACCTTCGCAGGGTTTACAGGACTCTAAATAAATGTGGTTATATTTGTTAATCACAGTAAGAACTTTGTGGACCCCTCAGCTGGTGTCCATATACAAAATATTGAACGTCTTTGGAATGACGTTAAAAGTTGTGTTCTTCGTGCTGGGAACAAGAAAGAACATAACTGGGAATATTTTGCTCCGGTAGATATGTTTCAAGTTTATCACTCAGATGAGTACAACATACTGCACCACTTCCTCATTCAAGTTGCATCACTTTATCCTCTTGTATCTCTCACTTAAGGTAAGTTTCTTGCACAATAGGGGTTAGGTTAGGTTATTATTTTTTTGTTTTCTTAACTCCTACTTTTTTTCCCAATATCTTCACTATGGCTCATTTCCAAAGGTAATGGAGGTTATATTTGTATTTAACACGATGATTTACACTATAGAAACCTATTTTCAAAAGTCAATTAGGTGGTGGCAACTTCTAAATGTTTACAATGTTTGGTTAGGTTAGGTTCCAGGTCTATGGATGAGGAAGCCCCTTCCTTTATTGATCTCACTAAGGCATGGGAAACTAATGGTAATAAACACTTTACCTAAAATATTTCTATTTACAAAAGAAATTTCACAATACCTGTATTGTGAATCAAGTAAAAAGTTTTAAATAACAGCTAAACAATTTATGGATCGCCATATGCAACAGTTACATTTTGCCAGGAATGATAAATCACACTAAAATTATTACAGTCATTTCATTCTCAATTTTTAACAGTGCGGTGAGACATAAATTTTGTTAGTACGGTTAAAATTGAGAGGTGATGAGAACTATGTATGTGGATAAACACGACATATCTACAAAAGACAACCTGTAGGAAGTGATACAGGATGGCCAATGGTCAACAAAAATGTATCATCAACAGAAACATGATACCATTAATATTTTCAACTGACAAACCATCAAACATTATCTCAACCTAATCAAATTTTCCTGTGATCATTTGGTTAGGTTTGGTTGTCTAAAAAAAATAGTTCAATGATTCTGTTTGTGATAATTTTGTTACACTGGCCATCTTGCAGAAGTAAACTATATGAACAGCATCAAGTCATGTACTTGGGGCCATTCCTGAAAGCCCTTAATCATATCTATTATGTGTCAAGTGAAAAAACGAGACTGATACCAATACCGATTCCTGAAATTCAGAGGTAAATAAGATATGTACATGAAGCAGCAGCACTTTACAACAGAGTAAGACTACAAGTGTTAAAAAAGGCAACTGACTGGTGTGTCTAGGCGTAATGGCTGACAGCTTACACTTTATTATTATTAGATCGACCACAGTGGACACACAATGTTTTCACTGTTAAGGTCTTATGAGGCCTTGTGTAAGACAGTGACAAGCCCATACTGTTTAAAAGAGAGATATCGAGTGTTAAACGAGGTCTCATTTTGTAGGTATTTTACTGTAGGTTATGTGTGTGATAATGTGATGGAAAATAATGACCACAGAGGCAGCAGTAAACAAATATAACTGATATGAAATAAAAAAAAGTGTATTATTGTCACACGACTCACTATTATTGTTAAATAATCTCTTCTTCTAACGCTTACGGTGACTGCTGAAGCTTGTCTGCTTGTGGTGTGTTGTGGGAGGGTCGATGATGAGGAATATTAATATCCTAGTAGGCCTATCCATTATGTGGGTGCATTTCATATCAATTGAACTCAAAAGCTTAAGACAGAGAATTTTGTTGGTTAAGTCGCCTACAGCCCAAAAATTGTCAAAAATTACCTAAATATTATTGATAACTACATTACTGAAGCAACCATAAGTCCATGCAAGTGCCTCAATGTATACACCTCGGCTTAGTTCCATTTTTCTCTTTGCGTTCACATCACACTGGGTCTCTGCAGTCCTCCTATCCAGACTCCACTGGATGATTATCACTGCAGTATCTGAGGAATTCATTACTCACGAATATTAAGCACAAAATATACCAGATGATTTTAACATTAAACCAGACTGGACACTCATTGACCGGTGGCAGCTTGAGACTATGTTGATTACCGCTGGTGTGAGGGATACTCCTCCCCCCCCCCCTCATCACTGTCTTATGCCCAATACAACACTGGCATTTCAGTAGGGTAGTGATAGGCAGCGGGTTTCTTGTCCACACCATTTTCACATTGATGTCCGGCTTGTCACTATCTTACGCAAAGTTTCATACTGAAGTAACTGTATCATTATTTCAGTGACAAATTCAACGGCGAAACAACAATGAGAATCCGCCGGGAATTAACAACTTCCTAGAACAGATTTTATTTAATTCTACATCATTAACTTCTACTGTATGGAACAATGGAACACTAATAAACTGTCTTTTTCCTTGTCCACTAATTAAGGTTTTCTTAGCTACAGTAACTGCCACAATTTCGGAAACATTTACGTATAATACATGGCAAAATCTCATAACCTACTGTACAACCAATATTAATGTACCAACCTGAAAACACAAACACCAGAGTCTTTTTTTCCCATTGTAATTATTTTACTACTGTACTTTATTCTACAACAACAACAACAACATCAACAACAAATTAGCCCTTCAGTATCACATTAAAGTCAGAAACTACCTTAACTACTTTATGAAGGGTATTGGTATCAGTCCCTTACTAATTATAGCTATAGATATCTCTGGATGGATCACTGGTGGCTTCACGCCTTAGTCTAAACTAATATTTTTTTTTTTTTCACTGGGAAGCTCGTAATGGGATTCTCGTATATAACTGGACTTTCACTTGGGGGTAATGCTATTTCCACATCATTAATCAGTTTGGGTATTTTTCTCCTAAACTACAATATCACTGGTACAATCACATTATGTGTGGTTCAAACTAGTATCTTGTATCCCTGTGACATGAGCAGTTTCGTTCTACAGTATTATGTTTTCCCATATTTATCAAATACAGTGTTTACCAATCACTATCCAGTATGGTACTTTGACTGCAAATGTTTGTTACAGTCGTGCCATGGAGTACAAAAACTCATAACAGGAGCCAGTGTGACAGCACTTGAAAGCGATCAAAATATATCACATGCTAAAATCACACAATCCTCTCCATGTAGCCATACAATACATTCACACTTGTGTTTGTTATTTGGCTGTGGTTACTGATCCAGGTTAGGCTCTCAAGTTATTTATGCCAGAGCAAGGTGTACAGTCCCCTTCACTAGTGTGTTTACAGGGGCTCCTCACCAGGTCTTATGCAGTGTGGCGGTCCTGTGTTTGTTTACATTCGGCAGAAGGAAACTAACAATAGTAAACAACTATGGAATCAAATTAAAACAACATTAAAACAAATATCTCAAAGATAATGATTTGTGGAGTGTTTACATGATGAGCCCCTGTAAATGTACTAGTGAATGGGACTGTACATAGCCTGTGTACAAAATAACCGTTAATGACACTGGACACAAACCAACCACACTTAAACCAAACCTAACCTAACCAAACCAACCACACTCAACTTAACCAAACCTAAAAATTTTAAGTTAGATTAAGCTTGTAGGCTATGGTGTATGGTGTGGCTCCTAGAACTGTACACACTGTGACCAAATCAGTCTTATGCAATGTGATGGGGCACTTATCTTGTGCACAGGCTATGCATTACCCAATACTCTAACAAAAGATATGGCGAGATTGATCCTAAAATCCTTCTTTCTGGCACGACAATACAGGGTTGCCAGTTAAGGTTGACATACTAAACACAGGGTCAAGCAGTCATCTCTATCCTTCCTATCAACACGGTCAGCAAAAGTTGGGGAGGGGGGGGGACCTAGCACAATAGCTCTACTATCTAGTTTATGACTAATCTGTCATCTGGGGGTGGGGGGGAGACTCCCTGGCTACAGCCCCTGCCAGAAAAAGCAATTATAAAATCAACCCTGACATTTCTAGCTTATACCCTTACCCAGGCGGCTTCTCTTAATCGATAGAACATTACGTAGTCTAAAAGGAGGAGACAATTAAAAAATAAAAAAACTCCACAATAAGTCAGACAAGATCCCTCAGAAAAGAGACCATTTTTTTTACATTGAACATACTTGGCACTCTCAACTCTCACTGGCATTGTCTTTCATTCTCTGGAAATCACATCCCATAAATTTGACCACAGAGAGAGTCCTTTAGAGACATGTAAGGTGAAATCCTCCCCAATGCTGAATCAGGTATATACTGTGCAGATCACTATGGAAGGTCATAAAGGAGAAGTTCACAAACCCCTTCATCGTCTAAATTAAACTACCAATGCAAAGAATACCAAGATAACTCAAACCTAAGACTTATAGATAAAGAATGGGAAGAGACAATCCTGCTTCAAATCCCACCAGAAACAGGACCAACTACACACCTAATTGAAGCAAATTAAGGATTCCTACCCATTGGGATGACTTGAACCATTAACCAGAAGCATACAGTCAAACTTTAAGGATTTAATGCTGTTTTTTCCTTTTCATGTTGTCACCCGTGTTGATCACTTCCCATAAAAATAATACGTATATGTAGTGTAATCCATTTCTTTTGAGGTATAGATCTCCGAGTCAATGCCCACGAAGTAGTACAGTCAACTTATACAACCAGGTTGAAGTACTGCATGTACTCAGCAGTCGAAAGATTACAAAAGTTTGATCAAAATACAGAACTTGTATGAAGGTTTTCTTAATAATTGAAATTAACAAACCAATAAGATACCCAATAAACCACTTCAATTCATTATACAATACTGGTAAGCAAATAACTTTTGAAACTTTACCCAAATTCAATAATAACTTTTTCCATGGAATTAGCCTCCTTAGTAGAAGAGGAAAGGACGAACCCTCATTCCTATCATTAACATACAGTAAGTATCTTAAAGGCTGAAGATCTTGATGGTGTCAAATGTCCCTAATCCAGACACAGAGGCATTCCTCACACCTAAATATTGCTTTAAAGAACTTTGTTTATGACCTGGAAGACTGATTCACCACAAATGTCACTACTCTAATATGTAGCCTCTATGAAACAGGGACCATCTGAACCATTAAAATGGGGTTTTGGTGACCACTTTTTTCCTGGATAAAAAAACAGTGAAGAAGAAAACTGGCCTAATGTCCAAATAGCAATAACACAAATTTAACACATTGCAAACAATCATTCCATGGATAATTATTGGTGCCCTGGCCACAAACAATAGACTCACAGGATAAGAATACTTGTATACTGTAGTGCTTAATCACTCAATCCCCCCATGAAACATTGTCACACACAAATAGTGGACAGCCACTCTCAATGGAGTTTGACTAATAAAGAGAATCAAGCAACTAAAGTAGTAGATCTTAGAAGGTCGCTCAGATATCTAGGCCGTCTGTCCCTCGTAATGATCTTCAAGAATAAGGTGCTACCCTGTCTCGTCCCCAAGATATGCTAGAGATTGTTAGTTGATCGAGAATGTCCAAAGAAGAGCCACCAGACTGGTGCCTCCACTACAGCACCTCAGTTACCCAAAGAGATTAGAACGCCTGCAACTGCCGAGTATTACTATAAACCTAATCGAAGTTTCTAAACATCTCAGAGGGCACTACTCGGTCGAGTGTCCATACCTGGAGCTGGTAGATGCCGCTCCACAAGAGGTCACAGCTCACTTGATTGATTGATTGTGGTAATTACATCCCTGGTGACGCAACAGCTGAGGTCATATGTCGCTGAATTAAAAAAGACTTGAAAGACTAAAATCAAATAATTCAAGGTAAAAAACATAAATAATGTAACAAATAACACAGCTTAAGGTTGAAGAAGCCACAAGTCCAGAAAATTGTGAAGGCAAACTTTTTCAGAGTGAAATTTGTTAGCTCCTGGACCAATTTGCCAGAGTGCATTGTGACGGCACCGAGTGTGAGCTCTTTCAAGACCAGACTTGACCAACACTGGAGCAGGTACAGATACATTCTGGAGTCAGTACATGCCCAGTAATTGCCAAAAGAGACGTTATTGACCGCCCAAGTGGTTAACAAGCCAATCAGTGGCAAAGAGGAAAAAGTAAAAAAGATGATACAATGGTCTACAGCATGATGGGAAAGTTTGGTGAGATCTGACCATCTTTTGAATAAGCGACGGTTGATTGTGAAGAAGAGGTGTTGGTGGTACAGCAGTAACACACACAACTCATGTCAAAGGTGTGAGCCTGGGCCGGGACAAGGGTGTTATACAGTGTGACCCTCACTACCAAACATCACAGGTTTACCAGACTCCTGTACCGACAATCGCTGGATAGACCGACTGCCCAAATGGCTACTAAACTGACATTAAAAGAAGAAAAAACCAAACCAAACAAAGGATACCTGTATTACAAGAAGCTCCATGATGAAGGGTTAAGTGAGAAAAACCGAGAGCTACACTCAGGTCCATCATCACTTCCTTGTAATTATTTCTTCTATGTCTATCAAGTTAACAAAACTATCATATTTCATCTCTATATAATAATATTATTAATGAAGGTTTAATGTACATAACTGCCCCAGGTTAATGTACTACCATATATAGTTCTTACATCCATTTCATATCTTAGTTGTGTTTCCTTTAACCCCATTTTAAAACTGAAACTGGCCAGTGTTTGTTATCCCTTAAGCCTACGAGGTTAAACACATGTTTAGTCTAAAGAAAATGTTGCTGATATGAATAACAAAACCTTTCCATCACAACCAAAGACTTATTAAGGTTCTCTCAGAAACACAAGTTGTCATTTACAGCAGATGGATGATAGGCTCTTTGCCATGTTATCATTCCAGTCTATTGTTAGGTTTCAACACACAATCCACAGATTCAGTGTCAGTCACCTCATATACAACCCACGGGAAGAGGGAGGGCAACCCAGCCACTAAATATGGTTTTGATTTTAAAATGGAATTTGAGGACCAATCCATTATTTATAACTTTATAGCTTTCTTGGGCGGCCCTTGTCATTTAAGGGAGGAGGAGTGTACACTGTATCCAACTGCAGTGAGGTTGTGCACCCCACTAGAAGATAAACAAGAGCATTAAAAGAAACTACGTATCTCCTTCAAACCAGTTATTGTGAGTAGCGCTGGGGCGGACGAGCGTGTACCACTTGCAGGATAGATATTTTGTACATGTGTCACAGGAGGCCGACAATAATGTTCTGCTCCCAGTGTTATTTGCTCGTGCTATGCCACCCAGTTACAACTTAAAAACCTCAACAAACAGTCTTGAATATATAGTTTATGAACTCCTCCACACAAGGAAGGGGGCTCTTCTGTTGTGGGGACCTACTCAGTCTGCCCTGGGATGGAACATGAGTCGGTACAATACACTATTCTGACAAATCTCTTTTGCAATTTTAAAATATATGATAACTTCCACAACAAAATAAGGGGATCTGTGTGTGATATCCTTGAGCCGAACAAACCAATAAGATCATCCTGAAATAAAATTGACATAACTAACCAATTAAGAGCCTGGATTTGGAGAAGATTTTCATATTATTTCTTTGGTGACTCTAAAGGAAACCACTACACTCTGTATACACTAAAACACTGTAACGAGAATTTTGTTACCTTTTCATGTTTTTATTCTAATAATGGATTATATTACTAAACTAAAACAGAGTTGTCATAACCTAAAAATAATATAAATTGCAAAGCAAAATGTCAATTATGTTGGTGTTCTGGAACCTTCTAGTCCTAACCCTAATGCTCATTGAATCAAGTGTTATTACAAAGCAATTTTTCCATAATGTGATGTTCTTCAGATACAACTCCTGTGTTATAGGAGAACTGACCTTGTTTTGGCAGCCCTAGTACAAGGACTATTGGCAACACCTACCACCTAAACACTGGCATCTCATTGTTTAGACCACTGTGAGACAGATCATCAAGCCAGCTGGCCAGAACTAAACTCTCCCTTTATGTCACCCCCAAGATGGCAAAAGCAACAAGGCACCAGAAGTGGCTCCAGCACTAAGTGACTGGAGGATCAAATGGTGTAACACACTTTCAGAGAGCAGCTTGACAAAGGTTCAAAGTGCCAGATGGGGTATCCTTAAAGCTGTCATCACAAAAACCTGCAGCGAGACCCTTGGCCAAATGAGAGGAAAACTCCAAGATTGGTTTGACGAAAATAACCAGAAAATCAATATAGCGTAGTCCTCTGATAAACAAGCTGCTGCCTTCACTGACAGAAAATACAACTCTCAGTCTCGGACCAAAGCTGTTACTTTCTGCCAACAGAAGGCAATGGTTCAATGTAAGCTTCGGGTGATGAAGACTGATTGGTAGACTAAAAAAGTATGTAAACGCAAAAGTTTCTGAATCAACACCAGATATGTGAATTATTTAATTCCACCTAAGCAATCTATGGTCCAACTACAAATGGTGCGCCCACTCTCCAATCGTCCGACGGCAACTCCTTAATTAAAGACCAGGAGGACGTCTTTCAACAAGTCCCTTAGGCCTGAATTCAAAACGGTGATTTGAGCCTGGGATTTGAGCTCGGCTCAGGAGTGCGAATATGAATTTCTTGAGCCGAGATTTTCTGCAGTGGATTACCCATATTCAGAATATCGGCTTGAACCCCGGATCGGGTAATCCGTTGCATTATCTTCAATTATGAGCAAGAATTCGAACACTGAAATTCCAGCCAATCACGTTTAAATTACATACACCATTACGACAGCCAATCACCATCGAGAGTAATGTTTACAAGATTATGGCGGCAACTATGACTCGAGAACTTTTTACGGAGGAGATATCTCTCCTTACAAGCTTAGTTGGTGAAAACAGTATAATAGAAAGTAAAATGACAGATGTGGCATCAATTATCGAGAAATCTAAGAAGTGGAAGCATATAACCGAGCAGTACAACTCCAACTATGGACTTGCTGGCAGAATATGAAGGTCAGAACATGGAAGTATATTGATAGATGAGCTTTGTAAAAGTTAACATTATTTTACCCTTATTTATCTAGTCATATGGATAATGATGCAGGCCTATAGGGGTGGGGGAAGTGCTGAGGCGGATCACCAGAAAATGCATAATGGAGGTGGTAAAGGATGATGTCAGGGCAGCAGCAGGGAACCTGCAAGTTTGTGCTGGCCACCAGGCTGGCGGGGAGGCGGCCATTCAAGCCATGAGAACGATATTTGAGCAGCGTGATTGTGAGGCCGTTCTCCTGGTGGACGCTTCAAACGCATTCAACATAGTACTTAACCGCAAGGCCGCACTGCACAACATCAAGATAAGTGTCCAAGCTTTGCAATGTATGTTGAAAACTCCTATAGGAATCTATCAGACCTTTATATAGTAAACAACAAGGCTATAAGAGGTGATACCATCATTCAGTCAACCGAGGGAACAACGCAGGGGGACCCTGTTGCAATGGCAATGTACGCAATAGGCCTATCCGTGCTCCAACACACAATAAAATTTGAAACAACTGAGGTCAAACAAGTGGCATACGCTGATGACCTTACAGGAGCAGGAAAAGTGAAGGATCTTCAAAAAGTGGTGGGACCTGGTAACATCACGAGGCCCACAAATTGTGCCTGAAACGTGTCATATTGAGGGATATCAACTCTTTCATCACCTTCGTTCACATAGACGCGGAGGGGGCGTTGCCCTCTTCTGTCAAGATGACCTACGCCCGTCACGCCTGGATGTTCAAGTCCCAGCAGATGTGGAAGCATTATGGGTACGTGTTATGCCGCGGGCCCACCCTCGCCACACTGCTTCCATCATAATCTGTGATGTCAGGGTAGAACCGACCCTCCTTCCATTAGACGGTGAGATTTTCCAAAATAGGACATCAAACAAATCCAACGAAGCCAAAGTCAGTGCTCGAGGATTCTGGACGCGGGGACAGGGAGCCTTCTTCGACATCAGGATTTTTTATCCCATGGCCGCATGTCGCCGTAACTTAGCTCTCGATGCTGCACACAGGAGCGAGAATGACAAGATAAGGGCATACGGGGAGAGAATTCAGAACGTTGATCAAGGCAGCTTCACTCCTCTAGTGTTCACAACCTCTGGTGGGAAGGGACCAAGTGCAAGATGTTTCTACGCCAGACTCGCGGAGGTGATATCGGAACAGGAGGAAATCCCCAAAGATCATAAAAATGCCTCCATCGTCAATATCTTTATGAACAAGGGAGACCGGTCAGACTGTGATAACTACCACAGGATCTCGCTGCTGTCCATGGCTGGTAAGATTTTTGTTCGAGTCCTCCTAAACAGATTTCCTCCCGGAGTCTCAATGTGGCTTTAGACCAGCACATGGCATCACTGACATGATCTTTGCTGCCCGCCAGATACAGGAAAAGTGCAGAGAACAGCGTTGTGACCTGTACATGGCTTTCATTGACCTAACCAAGGCCTTTGACTCGGTCAACAGGGAAGCCCTCCGGTGGACCCTCAGCCGTTTTGGCTGCCCACCAAAATTCATCGCCCCTCCTGTACTAGAAGTAGTCTTCCACTCATGTAACATCGGTGGCTGACCCTGTTCGTCCCATACCGGTCTCTTGAGCCACCTCAGAACTCACCAACAAAGGTGACATCACTAAAAACTAAAAATCTGAATAGGCTGGCCAATTTGCAAACAGGTAAAAAAACCTGGTCGTCTTGCAAAAGGACCATAAATGTTTGGGATCTTTACTGAGTGAGTGAGTGTTTGTGTGTGTTTGTGTGTGTGTGTGTGCGAACCTGGGTATGTAACTCTGTCAAGTAAATAAAACAGATGAAAAGACCAAATTAATCTCATTAACCAACCCATAACAACCTTACCAATGTTCAGGCTGCCTGTGAGTTATTTACTATAGAAAAGAACATAAATCAGTCATTCTGAAGGAGTAATTGTGACTCCTGATACAGTTATCAATATCTGGTGAAATAACTGCTCTGTCAGGGCAAGTTGAGTAACTTATTGTAAATTTAGTTCATTCCACAGCACAGCATAATTTCAATGTTAGATCCATGGGACCAATTGAAACTGTAAAGTGATGCATTCCTACATTTAAAACTGCTCAACTTTAGAACATTGTAACATTTCCAAATGCTTAAAACAGTTTAGAAATGCACTTATCTGTTCATTAGTTAGATGTGAACAGTTAACAATGCTGTATGGTTCACTGACATCAATATCATATTGTACCTGAACAAATGACAGGATATGATGTTTGCTGTTTGCATAATAAAAATTCAGATCTCTTTCTACTTCAAATGGCAACTTCTGCTTCTGTGTGGACATTTTAAAGGATTTAGTTACAGTGAGAAGTTATAAAAATACACTCGATTGAAATCAGCTAATGTATAATCTTAAGGGTAAACCTGGATTTAACCCCATCGATTTAGCCGCTGGTAATACAACAAGAGTCACTCAGGATGGTCATAAGGTTATAAACATAATTTGATGGAAGGTTAAAATGCCAATCCTTCATTATAGAGGTGCGTCAAGGCTTTCTTTAATGGAGAGGAGGTTTGTCAAACTTCCCTTACCAGCGGAAGAACTATTAAAAAAAAAAATAAAATAAAATAAATAAGTTGTACCCCGCTTAACACGGTTTCATTTAACGCGATTTCTCATATACGCGGTGCCTCGCCAGAACCGAACTCTCACTTAACGCGGTTCATCTACTCATATACTCCGGAAGCGGCGTGGGCACGATGCGCACAAGGTCGCTCAGTCATCAAAACATTACCGAGTTCTTCACCCGCCACCCACCACAGCCGGCCCAAGTCAGTGATAGTGATTATTATAGTGAGGATATGGACTTATATGGACTTTGAGGGGTTTGACAAAGAGGCCCTGCAAGCCTCTGTGGTGGATAGTGATACAATTGATACAAGTGAGGGCCAATAATCTGCCCTCTGCCTCGGAACCAACCCCCCATCCCCGTGTGCCCAGCCATCTTTTCTACTAATGTAATTGTTAAAAAACCTAATATTATTGATATTTCTCTTAATTATTAATTGTGTGTGCATACCATCATAAAGTTAAGATAATATTTTTACTACAACATAGTTGTGTGTCGTCAAAAAGTGGAGTTTGGGGGTCGGGCCAGTCTCTATTGGAATTAATCCCATATGTTCTGTTGTTCACTTAACGCGGTACCCTGTGGGTTCAATTGACCGCGTTAAGCGGGGTACAACTGTAATAAAATAAAAATAATAATAATAATAATAATAATAATAATAATAAAAATAATAATAATAATAATAATAATAATAATAATAATAATAATAATAATAATAATAATAATAATAATAATAAGCCTTTTGGTCCATTAAACAAGTGTAATTGTCAGGTGGTTGTACTGCTTGATACTACTGTACTTCCAGAAAAAAAAAAGTAAGGTTAGGTTTTGGTAATGATGAGACTGTTTCCCTCTCCATGATATTCTATTAAAAAAAAAAAATTATAAAAAGATAAGAGAAATTAAAAGTATTCTGTTTTGATTATCAGCCAATTTAAATCACCGCTCTACACCACTCCAAGGACAAATATTGACAATTATATGTTTTTTAATGACTTTATGGCAGAGGTTTTTGAGATTAGAAAAAACTAGAAGGAATCATTATATAAGAAATTCTAGAGGATTGGTATTTAAACAACAGGTCTATGGAGCAGGGATGGATCACTTACAAATGTATTGGTATCTTAATTGTATTTAAATACATTTTCAATGTATTTGTAATTGTATTTTGGCACCCAGAAGAAAAAGTATTTTGTATTTGTATTTGGACACTTGTTAGTGTTACAGGCAGTAGGCTAGTTTAAGGCCTCTTCCATAAACAAAGGAAAAATTGATATTTTGTATTGCTACTTACAGATAATTTGTGAGGACGAAAACACTTGAATTTGTTTTATTTTTGTAATTTTGTTTATTTTTATTACTGATATTGTTATCTGCAAGCAGTAACACTGAACATTCTGAATCTGTTGTGCATCTTTTCCCGCTTGTTTTGAATTTAAATGCCGTGCCACTTTTCCGTCGACGCTCGGTCTGACTCGCTGTCGCCGAGTTAGATCACAGGCTCAGATCGAGGGTCAAGGTCAATCTGGGCAGAAGTGCAGCCGTGAGTTCCCGTGACTCCCGAGTCCCGTGAGCCGATGACGTCATAAACGTTAATACTGTGGTGTATGTGTGTTTTCTCGCTCAGAAAAAACAAAACAAAATCTCTTGTACTCGACTCCAGTTTGTAAAAACTTGGAACATTTTGAATAGAGCACATAACAGAGGATAAATTATCACCAAGAGACTTATAGTTGAAGAAGAACAGTGACTTGTAAAAATCACAGACTGACGCTCAAGGAGGTGAAGTTTCTCGTAACTGAAAAAATATCTTTCATCTCCAATAAAAAAAGGATCAGTCTCAACTTGAAGTAGCTCGAGCTGTTTATGGAACAGGATGTTCATTAAGAATGATTGAACACCCACTGTGGAAAAAATGTTTTGAAACATTGCGGCCAGCTTTTAAACTTCCATTCGACATGCGCACCGTGAAACGTCAACAAAGACTGTGAGTGAGCTCTCCCTACAATTCCCAATTCTGATGAATTTAGTGAGACGACTACCTTCAGTCTGTTTAGAGAACTAAAGTGGAGCCCAGTTGTAAGCACAGTGTCGCTTGTGAAATTAATAGTTGTTGGACTTAGACAATATTTTAGATAAAATATCTGGACTTCCTGCCTGGACCATCTGGTCGGTTATTTTCGTATCTGCGCATGCGCAGTGCGAAGAGCGTGACGTTGAATGACGTGGTAGTGACGTCGTTGCCTCTCCATCTCGCCTGTGACCGAACACAAGCATTGCACAATGCCTGGGGAGAGTGGTGGGCAGAAACCTATGAAGGCTTTGGCTAAAGTAGAAAAGATTGCCCTACAGAACAACTTAGAAGACGACCTGAGGCTTTCAAGTAGTGAATCAGAAGCAGACAATCCGCGGCCAACAACAATAGCAGTGATAGACAATTTTCAAGAAGTGATTAGTAAGAAAGAAAAGAAGAGGAGGCGAAGAAAAGTGAAGGAAGCGACAGTGATGAGATCATGAGTGGTAGGAAGAAAAGGACGACACACACAGAAGGAAGCAGAAAGAATTCAACTGGGAATAAAACACAGCAGGTGTTGACTGAATCCAACACCCTTCAAGAGTCAGACCCCAGTGATTATGACAGTGACGGTAATGTTTCTATGGGAAACACTAGCCACAGTGGAAACAGCAATGCCATGGACCCTATCACCCTGCCCTCTGCCAAACAAACAAGTAAGCTGAATCTCCACTTTCCCAAGGACTCATTAAAATCTGTCGAGGATCGGTTTAATTGGATGATGAAGTACTGCAGACAGCATGGTCCCAACATTCAATTCCAACAGGGTAAGAACCGGAACTTTATCAAGTGTCAGACTCCTGAAGTCTATAAAACCCTTAGTAGTACGGGGTTGCTAGAGGCCCCCCCAGCAGACGCTGATGAATGTTGCCACATCCTAGTGAAACGATTCCCCCTATACGCTGACATCGAAGATGCACGTGACTTTAATTCTAATATACTCAGTATACGTCGACATTACCAGGGAGACACTCCACAAGCTGCTGTTATTGTCAAGTGGAAGGGAAGGGTATGTCCAACCACTGTGGAAGCCCATCCAATCCTTCCACCACTTTATGCAGAGCCCTATCATCCTGGGCCTGCATTTTGTGTTATCTGCTCTCATTGGGGTCACACCTTCACTGCCTGCTGCCGACGTGATCGTCCTAGATGTCGCTTCTGCTCACGTAACCACAACTCCGCCGCCTGTGCCCAGAAAATCAAAGACCACCTTAATAGGGGTGGTGTGGGCTATGTAGTTGAGCCCAGGTGCTGTAACTGTGGCGGCCGGCACAATGCTGACTCACGGCAGTGCCCCAGTCGCCCTTCTGTCCCAGGGGAGAGGCCTCCCCAAGGACTGCGTCTACCACAACGCCCCCCTCAGTCTACTGGGTCACCTGCCCCTGCCTGGCTTCACCAGGCTGCACCACAACAGCACCTACCATTCCCTAACTCAACCACTACTGACCCTCCTCCCCGTCTCTACTCTGACGCTATCAAGCCTCGTGTTCCCACCAGTTCCCCCCCACAACCCCGTCACTACTCTGACGCAGTCAAGCCTTGTGCCGCCACCAGTGCCCCCCCACAACCCCGTCTCTTCCCTGACGCTGTCAAGCCTTGTGCCGCCACCAGTGCCCCCCCACAACCCCGTCTCTACCCTGACGCTGTCAAGCCTTGTGCCGCCACCAGTGCACCCCCACAACCCCGTCTCTACCCTGACGCTGTCAAGCCTTGTGCCGCCACCAGTGCCCCCCCACAACCCGTCTCCAGTGACATGACACAGATCATGTCCCTCTTCCAAGAATTTACCAGTCATGTTGAGAAACTCTTGGTTACACTCTGTACCGCCATCTCCGACCTACACCGCCAACTCCTGCCCTTTGCTGCCACCCAGTCACTCCCCTCTTTTGGTTTGACACAAGCTGGTAGTCCCCCTGTGAGCCCCCCCTGCTCACAGGTTGTGTGTACTGGGGCCCCCGAGCCAAGCCCTGCCTCATCTTTACGTCACGTGGTGCCTCAACCTGTCTACCCACCTCAAGCCTCGCCTGCTCCTGTGTCTGTGCTGTCTCCACCAGGGCTACCTGTTGGACCTGAGGACCCCACCCCCGGCTACCCATACTCCACCGACATGCCGGCACCTAAGGCCCATCCGTCTACGTCAGGGGTAATCAGTCTAATACACCACAATGGATAGCAACGCTACAGGACTGCAGGTACTCACCTGGAACATAAACGGCTTGCAAAGCAAGTTTGGTGCCCTCAAAACCTACGTCTACACTGAAGACGTCGACGTGCTGTGCCTCCAAGAAACGCGGTGTGCTGCTGGTACCTATGTGCTCAGTGGCTACACATGTGTTGAGAGCCCATCCACTCCTGTTCTCCGCATCGACGGACTACCACGAAGCCATGCACGTGGACTACGGATCTACGTCAAGAAGGATGTCCCCTACCAACCTCTCGACGTCCCCCTTGATGACGACACCACCGACGCACATGCCATCACAATCACACTAAAAGGTATGTCCCTCAATATTGTCAATGTCTATGTGCCTCCCTCCACCCCTACTGTACCTGTCCTACCACACCATATCACCTCCACCCCCACCCTCCTTGTGGGGGACCTCAATGCCCGTCACCCTAGTCTCGGCTCCCAGGGGCCCCACTCAAACTCCCGGGGTAACTCCTGGCTCTCCTACCTACAAACCACCGATGACCCTGTACGTCTTCTCTGCCCTCCATCACCCACCCACATCGGGGGAGGGAAACTTGACTACATAGCTCTCTACTCTGACCCTCACCGCCCACACTCCACCCGCATCCTCCACTCCCCCCACAGTGACCATTTCCCTATCCACACTACCCTCCAGTATGTGAGAATACCCGTTCCACCCAAGGGCCCTAGGCTCAGGCTACCCCCTGCCAACATACCTGCCTTCATCACTTCCATTGCTGAATGGTTTCAGGGTTACACTGTCACCACCGCAGACCAGCTCTACCTTGATCTGTCCAAACAATGCACTGACCTCCTCCGCCCTGTCCCAAAACACCGCCGCCCTAACCGCCAGCCCAGGAGTCAGTGGAACGTTAACCGTGACCCTCATGTTAAGTCTATACGAGTATGGCACCGAATAGCAGTCGACCAGTGGAAGAAATCTCCCAGCTCCCCTGACTCTCTACGCTTCCTGATGCGCACAAATAAAGAGCTCCAATCTGCCATCACTCTCGCACGAGAGAAGCAGTGGTTTGATTTTGCTTCTTCTATTGACCAGTCTACATCTATAGGTGATATATGGCGCACCATTAACCGTGCCCGGGGCACCAACGCCAGACCCGCGCTCCACCCCAGACCAGCTGCCCGAGCTGAGGCGCTCTCCCAGATGTGGCAGGAGGCCGCCTCCATTGATGCGCTACCACCCGCTGTACGAGACCTCACCCTCGCACTGCAACCACAACGCCGACAGCGCATCTTCGAGTACCAAGACCTATTTGCAGACACTGACGTGCCTTTCACACAGTGTGAACTACTAAATGCTGTTAAGCGTGGTCGGTCCACCGCCCCAGGCGATGACGGCGTCACATATGATGTGTTAAATGCCCTTATTGCCACCCCTGGTAACCCCCTCCTCTGTCTATTTAACCTCTCTTTTGATACTGGTCAGCTGCCTCACTCATGGAAGACTGCCACCACCATCCCAGTCCCTAAACCAGGCAGACAAGATGAATATCGTCCAATATCCCTCATCTCCTGCTTCTCAAAGATGATGGAGCGCATGATACTCCACCGCCTCCACTGGAAAATTGAAGCCCACCTGCACCCTGACCTCTATGGTTTTCGCCCCGGAAAGAGTACTGCTCACTGCATCGCTCACTACATGGCAAACACCTCCGCCAAAACCTCCCTCTTCGTCGACTTCAAGGGTGCTTTTGATAAAGCCAACAGTGAAGTGATCCTTGAGGGCCTCACTCACATGGATGTGAAGGGCAAACTCCTCACGTGGATTGCTGACTACCTCTCCCATCGACAGGCCCGTGTCCGTTTTCAGGGCCACTACTCTAAGATCAGGGACCTTGATCTTGGCACGCCTCAGGGAGGTGTACTCAGCCCTACACTCTTCAATGTTCTCATGAACTCCATCTGCCGTCTCAACGTCATCTTTGCTGAGCGAGCCCTAGACGGTCACATCATAAGCTACGCTGATGATATCCTCCTCCAAATTACTACAGTGCAACATGAACAACCTATACTCTCCACGTTCGCCCGGACCTGTCAAACACTCGGGCTAGTCATCTCACACACTAAAACCAAGTTCATCTCACGCTTCCGGCGTCAGACACCACTGATTCTGCAAGGACAAGACATCGATCAAGTACGCACCTACAGGTACCTTGGTCTACCTGTGCGAGCCACTACCAGAGCCACGACCTCCGCTGTCGCCGCCCACGTCATCTCCCAGTGCCGCCAACGAACGAGGCCCCTCCAGTCCCTCACTCACGGCCTCAAAGGAGCCTCTGTCAGGGTCCTACGTCTCATGTACATTGCCATCGTCAGAGCTGTCATAGATTATGCCTCTCCTGTCCTTGTAGTTGCCTCCCAGCGCGAGAAACAAAGCATAGAGAAAATCCAAAACAGAGCGATGAGACTCATCCTCGGCTGCCCTATGACCACCAGAATAGAAGTCATGCAGCGCGAACTAATCCTGCTTCCCGTCTGCAATCGAATTACTGCTCTCAATGCCATCCTTGGTGTTAAACTTCTTCGCAGTGAGCAACCGACTCCCCTGTCGCGCTCACTGAACTCACATCTTAACACCCTCCTGCGCCGGCCTGTCCCCATTACTTTCCCCCCTCCCTCTCAACTCTGGCCCGTCCACACTGCTGCTGACATCCTGCGTTATCACCTCTACACCCCCTCGACCTCTCTCCCTCCCGAGTACACTCATCCGCCTCTACCGCCGTGGACCTCCCCGTGTGTTGATGTTGTCGTCCACACCTTCCCTGGTCGTAAATCCACCCAACTGAGGTATATGCTCAAACTTAACTGCCTTGAGCAGATTAATGATGTCGCTTCCTCTCTAAAGACCTCCCACCCTCCTATCCTCGTCTACTGTGATGGGTCTGTTACCACGCTGGGCAGCGCTGGGGCAGCTGTGTGGATTCCTGAGCGCCAGGCCTGCAGGAAAATCAGGGTCCACGACTGGGCCTCCTCCACTGATGCTGAAAGCATAGCCATCCTCGCGGGCATTCATGAGGGGGCGACCTATGCTCGCACTGAACGCCGGAACCTCCTTATAATCAGTGACAGCACTTCTGCGCTAGCTAGGCTCAAATTACCCTCCCCCTCCTCCCCTGCCGCCCAACACACCCTAGCCGCCGTTGCCGGGCTAGAACAAACTGATGACATCCGTGTCAAGTTTCTTTGGATCCCGTCACATATAGGAATAACTGCCTGTGACACTGTGGATCGGCTTGCCAAAGAAGCTACACAAGAAGAAGATACTGAAGCCACTCTCGCCCTCTCCCTGAATCAGCTCAAATCTCGCATACACGCCACACAACGAGAGGCATTCAACGAAAATTGGACACACCTGAAACAACGGGGTAGCGTCACACTATGCCACTATGACGCTGTAACCGGTGACGACAACCGCCACTACAAAGAATATCAATCCCTGACTCGATCTCAACAGCTTATATACATGAGACTGCGCCTAGGGTACAGGTACCTATGGGAGTACATTGGCAACCCTGAGCCTCACCGCACTGTTTGTAAACTTTGTGGCCAACCCGACTCTCACACCCTCTCTCACTACATCCTCACTTGCCCTAAGACCTCCTCCTACAGGTCCCCAGCCGTTACCAACACCTCTTCCCTCCCAGACCAGATATCCCTCCTCCTAGTCACAGGCCTGGCATTTGACATTATTAGGGACCTGCCACTCTTTGCCATAAACAGATAAAATGTACCGGGAACTTTCTCCCCACACACTCATCATTCTCTCACTTTATGTAACTTGACAGAACCTATGACCCTTCAGGCTTTTACGCCCTTAATGTACGAGTCATAAAGGCAAGTATGAACTTTTCATACTTCCCTGTTGGGCGCTGTAAACGCTTCTGCGCTTCACCTTGCACAGGATGTAAGGGGGTGCCCAATAAACTAGCCCCCTCGGGGGCAAATCTGAAATCTGAGTCCCGTGAGCTCTTGAGTTTTCCTATGTTATCACGGCCCGCCCCAACTCAACAAACACATTGTACATGGTGGGTGAATTAAGATATAACAAGTTTATTAAAAATCCTGTCGAGAAAGTTTTTTTTTTCTTATTTAATTTAAATATAGTAGTATGTGGTTAGGGAGCGTGACAATAGTCTAATACACTGTAGTACCAAATATGGCAAATAAAGAAAGCACTTGTCATTCGAGTGTTAACTCGGTTTGAACTTTAAAGTTTGACAAACATTGGTTCTCATGTTGCAGATGGATAAACAAGATATATCGACATCTGATGACCATTCGATCGAGGATAAAGAGGACGTGCAAATGCCTCAACTGTCAGCTGCACTGAAAAAGTTTTATTCTGTTAATACCAAGTCCACTGACAGGACTCTCATAGCCGACTGTCTACAGTGCAAAAAAGTCATATTCGGCATCGACGAAGGCAACATCTAACTTAGTTCTGCATCTCAGAAGAGTTCACAAAGTTCAATATAATGAGTATGAGACCTTGAGAGCTGCAAAGGAAAAGAAGAAGCGTGAGAGCTGTGTGTTACAGCCCAGATTGACCTCGTTCTTCAAACCTGCACAGGAGAAAAAATTTGACGCTAATCACATCAAACAGCGGTCTATGACAAAGAAACTCTTGGAGTCCATCACATGTGATCAACTGCCTCTGAGCATTGTGGAAAGCAAGACGCTTCGGGTTCTTCTGCATGAAGCAGAACCATAATTCATGTTTCCAAGCAGAACCACACTCAGAAATAGTTTACTGCCGCAGAGAACGAAGCTCATTGAGTCGCAGTTGATGACAGAATTCGAACACCTTAGTCGTATTTACCTGACACTGGACCTCTGGACAAATCGGAGAATGGTATCATTTCTCGCCGTCACCGTACACTTCATCAACTCGTCATGGGAGTTGAAGTCACTTGTCATTGCTTGCGATCAGTTTGTGGAACGACATACAGCTGTGAACATCGCTACAGCATATGAGGAAATTGTCATGAAATTCGGAATTTGTGGCAAGGTGAGGAGGGTGGTTGCCGACAATGATTCGTCAACGGTGAAAGCATTTGATGTCTGTCTGCCAGGATTATATGGAGACGAAGTAAGGACTGAAAGTAGTGGTGAAAATGAAAATGAAGATGCTCTTGACATTTTGGAAGAAGAACTTGATCTGGATGAAGTGCTTGCTCTTCTTCCACCAGAGCGGTCCAGTTGCTTTGCCCACACACAGCAACTGTGCATAAGATATGCCTTCAATGATCCCAGTGTCAGAAATAGTGCAGTTGCAACTGTGATACACAAGTGCTACAGTATTGTAGCTGCAATACGTCGATCTACTGTGGCTGCACCGTTCTTGGAAAAGTTTGGGGTTGCACTGCAAGCCGCCAATGCTACTAGATGGAACTCTCAGTTGACAATGATTAAGTCAGTTCTCAAGGACACCAGCGGAGTCAACTCAGCCATTCGTCTTCTAGGAACAAAGAAGACTGTAGAGGAGTTGAAGGGAATTAAAATGACAATGTTAAAAGAAGTGGTACAAGTTTTGGAACCATTCCAAGAGGAGATGTCGCAAGTAGAAGGGGAAAACATAGTTACACTTTCTTGCATCGCACCAGTTGTATTTGGTCTTGAGCACAGCCTCAAACTGTTCATTGAAAATAAACCGCTCTACTGCTTTAAGTTGGCAAATGCACTACAATCATCTGTCAAAAAGAGGTTGCATCCATTTCTGGAGAGGATTGATGTCATTGCCGCAGCTGCCATGGACCCCAGATTCAAGTTGGCGTGGATTCCATGTGAGGAACTGCAGAAAGAAAAGATTTCGAAGATTGTGGACTTAATTATTGCTGAGTCTACCAAGGACTACAAGGAGAAGGTCCAGAAGGAAGAAATTCAAGAGAATGCACTTTCCAGGAGCATCAACCAAGACAAAGATGGCATAATTGCCAAAAGACCTCGTCTCTTTGCCTACATGCCTCCACCTGGGCCATCGATGGCAAGCCCGTCAACAAACCACACTACAGTGGTGAAGACGGAGCTTGAAACGTACCTAGAGGAAGGTGTTCTGCCTTTTGACATCAACCCACTGAAGTATTGGCGTGATATACAAAGCTTCAAAATTCTGAGGCACTTTGCCAAGAGCATTCTAGGCTGCTGTGCAACGTCGGCACCTTCTGAGAGTGTGTTTAGCAAAGCTGGTAATTTTTACACTCCTGAGCGAGCCAAGTTGAGCCCAGAAATCTTCCGGGCATTAATGATGATAAAATGTAATTCTGATATGTAGGTATTGGGTTTGTATTTTTGAACTTGGAAATAAAAGTATTTGTATTTTTACATCTTAATTTCAGAAGTATTTGTATTTATATTTGTATTTTTGAATTAAGGAATAAAAGTATTTGTATTTGTATTTTTGCATCATAATGTCACAAGTATTTGTATTTGACCGCTAAGAATCAGTATTTGATCCAACCCTGCTATGGAGGGGATCGAGCGCTCTGTAGGAAACATCAGAAAACACGTGATGGCGTTCCACATTAAGTTAAAAGTGTATAAGGAGGAGGACGCTGGCCGAAGGTACATTATTGTCAGTTCATCTATAAAAACAAAACAAAATCTAAGCATTACATCTACAACACAACCTCCATGATGTCATATACAACCCTTAAACAGTGTTTCTGTACTTTATGATGTTATTGTTCAAATGTCAATGTCCTGTTTCTCTATATTTAATTTCTCCATTTATCTGCTTTTAAGATCCCACTAACCTCATCTTATATTTGTTAAAGCCAGTTTCGTTTCATGTAATTTGTGATGGGGTACAGTTGATTGATGGACAAATTAGTTTATTTTTTCTCAAGTCCTCCCGAGTATTACTGTATGGTATTTTCTCAATTTAACAAACTAATTCGAGCCGTCTCTATCCGTTAAATCAAAATTTCCACTGAGTCAAATTTCCATTATTTTCGAGTGTGATTCCATGAAATTTCTGCTAAATTGAATTCCTGTTATTTTCACTTGATTTAGCGAACTAGTTTGCTAAATCAAGCGCGATTCCGTTAAATTCCACGCCAAATGTGCCGCTTGGTGAGTGGCGTTTGTTTACATCTGCTCAGTCTGTGTCTTGCCGCCACTGTATGTGCTTGTTGTTCACTGCTACCTCTCGGACTACATCTCGGTCAACTAACTACTGTCTCAGGAAAAAAGTGGTGTGGGGGAGAAAGTCAAAAGAGTACGGCTATCAATTGGAAAAAAGTTTGGAAATTATAATTGAAAAAATTGAAAACAATCATTGAACCCCTAGTTTAAGGTAAGCCATGAATAATGTTTCAATGTACATATCATGTGTCTGAGGTGTCTCCGTAGGTGTGAGCATATTAAAGGAATTAATCTCAATTAAGCGAACTAGTTCACTAATTTGGTGAAAAATAACGGAAAAAATTCCTTCCGCTAAATCACAAGTTCGTTATATCGGATTCCGTAAAATCGAGAGTTTACCGTACCTGTATAGTATTAAATCATCCCTGCATACTACAGATACCATTTGCTCTCTCAATAATGTATTACAGGCAGTCCTCACTATACAGTATATACTCCTGCTATAGGAATACTGTACTGTATCGGGAATGAACAAACACTTCTCACTTAGCCTAAATAATTTCCCTACCTTTTTACAAATCAAAATTTAGTAGAATTAAGCCCCATATTGTACAGTGAATTTTAATGCACTGTATATGATGGTAGTTCATAAACTTATTATATAGAGGGTGAGAGACAGTCTTTTCTTTTTTAAACATGACTATGACTTTTGTGTATATGCCTGTGACCATTCTTCAAGCACTGACCGGTATAATTATTTTTATCAGTAACACAAAAATCAGAATCACAACAGTGCAACAATTACATGTTATGACACAAAGTCAAGGTTTAATATTTGAAAAATCATCTTTTTGAGGTTTCTTGACATTACCCGGTACATTACAAAGAATATACAAGTTGACCACTGAATTTACGGTACCGTCAGGACCATAGCAATGCCGGACCAGCGATTTTTCCCGACCGTCAGAAGTTTATACAGTAGTGTACTGTATAAGGTAAAATTTATAGCAACACACTTTCCTTCACTGTATTTTGTCATTCAATTCTTTCTTTTCTCTTAAATTAAGTGATTCAAGATATATAAAAGGACTTGGGCTATGATACAGTGCACATAGGTATATGGGTTCCGAGTTACGTACATTTCCAACTTAAGAACATCCTCAGGAATGGAACTTGTTCGTAACCCAGGGACCACATGTGTGTGTGTGTGTGTGTGTGTGTGTGTGTGTGTGAGACCTGTCAGGCTGACCCATGATACAACCTTGTCATGGCACAGTCATGGCACAGTACTTTTATTTGTATGATACTGGCAACAGGTTGACCCTGATTATAGTGTGTCAGGTCTGAGGGGATGTCAACAAGACCACGTTGGTCTGTCTGATGACCCAGGTGACAACTACCACACCCAATATGCAAGAAGCCACTGCAGTAGTAAGAGCGCCTAGACTTGTAAACAAGTTTTTTCTGTCTTAAGCTATAGGGTAATTCTTTATTTAATCATTTTAAGTAAATCCTCTGGTCAAACTTGAGGGTTTTAGGAGTACTGGCTGTTAAATTTATCAAGTAACGTGATATTGTGAACTTCATAAAAAATCTCATGAATCAATGAATAAAGTTCTCCATTGCTCCCCTCCCTCTGCAGATGCCTATACTGTACAGTACTAGAGTATCTGTTGACCTTTTTTAACAATGTTCAGGAGGCAAATAAAACAAATTCACAATAAATACCATAGCGTGGGTGATGGCCACATGGGTCTGGTCAGGTTGAGTTTAGGCAGATTGAGCTTGGTCCATTACCTAACGTAGCATCGCGGTCACGAAGTAAAGCTTCCTCGCACGTTAAACCTGTATTATTCAATGTAAATGTAGAATAATTCAGCTTAATTATGGTGTAAATTGGCTTGTGTCTGAGATATTGAGATACGAACAAAATTTTTTAACACAATTGCTTCATAAACCGGGACTTCCTCTAGTTATTCTGATATAAATTTAGCGATTTTTTGTATTGAGTTAGGTTAGGTTTGGATGAATAACGCATCTGAAAGCGAGCCATTTTATAAAACAATGTCTCTGGCAATATAACATTTGCTATATTGTACTGTATTAATTTTTTGCTTTATACTGTAAGGTACATTACTTCCACTGTACAGTACTGAGGAGTGCCTGTAATTATACTGATCACAACCAATATCTGTCACCTTATTCACACAAACATACCAGGAAAACAACTTACGAAATCCAGGAAGGAGTTTTAAGGAATAGGCATTGTTTACGTATTTCTTCAGTAATTCATTTCAGCTTCGGTACTTTACTATATTTTGAATTTTAATAATAACCAATCTTAATTCAGTAAACCAATACAAAATCTATTTTGATAACTTACTTGAGAGAGAGAGAGAGAGACCGATTTATCAACAGACTATCATTTTCCACAATTTGTCAGCTAGCAAGTCCCAGGCATGGTAGATTGTTAGCTTCGGACACAGACATGCTAACAGGCGGCCAGCTAGGCACACGCCACAGCACATAATGCTCCCCCAACCCTGCCTGGCTATGGGATTCAAAGTGCATCTTATCAACTGAGTCCAGAGAATTACAATACAGTCCTGTGAAAGTGATCTCAATGCCAACAAAATCCAACTTACTTAGAGCAATAAGGAGACGCATTCAACATGGCTACACTTAACACTAGAAAATAGCAGAGGAAAACTTGAGGCAGAATCTGCAAACAAAATCTCAAAACTAAAAGCTACTCCGAGAATAATACTGTAAATAGAATGTCGAGTTCCATAGTGGTAAATATATTTTCGTTGGCTATAACTTGGTCCCTACTTTGATCTGCTTATATGCAAGTTGGCTACTGTATTACCCACACTATATCCTACATCAGGTTGCCCATTCCTATCAAATTCATTCCCCAAGTAAAAAATATAATGAATCAAACATATACAAATTGATGTTTATGTTGAGGCATCTTTATGAAAGTGTTTAAAGTGCGAAACTTGATCAAATAAATACTACTTGATCAAATAAAAGTAATTCCAATGTAAATTATGAAAGATTGCATTTAAAGGCCTAATTAATGAATATATGGATGAATTATTCGAAATATTATCGATAAAATGAAAAACAAAAATTTTTCCTTTGGAGTTCTTCAGTGAAAAATAAAGAGAGAGATTGAGAGGATCCTTAACAAACCATTGGATCCTTCCCTGACTTGTGGTGGCCAGTACAGTAAAGTGAACTAGGTAACATGAACACCTCGGCTCTTAAACCTAATTACCACCATTTGTATGAAAAATATCTGTAGTCAGTGGCTAACAGGCCTATTAGTGCAGAAGATAAAGTATATTGCAGGGTTTTCACTAAAATTTAGCCACAAGGTCCAACAAGTTGAGGACTGGGAGGCCACTACTGTAAACCATAACATAAATGGGACAGATAATAATGACTGATGGAAATATAGGAACAAACTGAAGGAGTCTGAACTATACAATAAGGCCAGTAGCCACTTGATCAAAACACCTTGTATTTACACTGCAATATGTCTTGCAAACACCATTATGCTGTTACTGAGGGAGAAGAGAAGTGAGAGATAATATAACCTACTGACACAAACACAGTTCAAGATCCCTCATACAATATGATGGTTCATCTTCTTGCACTACACAGCAATTTTGAATGTAAATTTGTTCTTGATGTGTATTATCATAATACAAGTTTATGAGAAAATTATAGTGAAATAGTGAAATATACTGCAGAGCAATTAGGTGGCCAGAGACTCCTCTAGAGTGGCCACCTTCCCAGGGTGAGTGGCCACCTCCCCAGGGTGAGGCTTCACAGATAACATAAAAATACAGTTATAAACCAGAGGAACGCTTGAGGATCCTGACAGTGCAACATGTACAAGGCAACCAATCTTTGAGTTTCCTTCAGGTAATTAAAAATATAAATAAATAAAAACATATCCCCCATAGAGGCATAATTACTGTACAGTATTATTTTAACCCAATGATTAACTCTTACAATATTTTAACAATCCAAGCTAACAGGCAGTTTATCATAGAAAAACTGAAAGGGCTGGTTATCACAACTAACCTGTGGTCGGCAGTGGGCCTGTTTCTCATGACAATAAACATATACAGATAAACAGGCAATTTTTGTTTTCATCGGCAAAACTTACATAAAGTAGTTATTCAGTTTTTCAACAACGTGAAAAGTCTAAAAATGATCAGCACTAAGTTCAATCCTTCGGTATTCTCGTTGATGCTTGAAGAATCTTGCTTTGCTGTAAAAGAAATAAATTTGTTAACAAAATATTGGTGTAAGGTGTAATGATTGTTTTTTATTCATTGAAGATCATCACAGCTTTAATGCAGATGGACAAAACCTAGAAGAAACTCTCTCTCTCTCTCTCTCTCTCTCTGCTATGGCATCACACAATCCAACAGCAGCATATCCATCCACAAAAGTCACTCAGTACTGCATTCTTAAGTCATTCCAAACACAATGCTGCTTCCTGAATGTCCAGCCCCCTTCACTAGCAAGCTCTTCATCCCACCCTCCCACAAAGGTTGAGTAAGAGGGGTGCTATTGTCATCAAGGGGAGAAACCTCAAAGACAGACAAGAACCAGTGCAGCAAGACAAGTGCTCCTGTATGTATCATTGTGGACGGGTTATTGGGAGTATAGCCGTCCCAGGTCGAGTATTGAGACCAAATATATTACTGCAATCAGTATTAGTGTATGTTGAGTGAACCAGCTGTACTCAAAGCTGGTACAGGCATCCCATTGACTTCCAATATAAAACTGGAGATGCGTTCCTAAGGAATTTTTTCGGCCCCAAAAAAGTAATTCAAGCATTTTTATTAATGAAAATAAACATTTATAAACACATACAATACAATACATTAAATAATTTATGATATACCTTCTTAAAACACCAATTTAGGGGTTAATATTGCATTAAACAGCTATGTGTATGTTTATTTGAGTGCCCCGTCATAGGAGTCCGTTTTCTCTCACCTCAAGGCCGCCTGAGTCGTCCGTTTTCTCTTAATCTTAAGAGTGCACCAGGGACTACGGTATTATTTTTTAGTGGTGACACAGAATTTGATATTGCAACTGGGGTTCCAATTGTTGAGGCAACTTAGGTATGTCTGATTACAGTTGGAATATTCAAGATCCATTGTGAATGATGTTTAAAGCTTCAACTGTCTTTATGGTTGGTAAAACTTGTCAAGTCTGTCAGTCTGAATGGCATGTGTGAGGCCTTGTGTTTGTTAAAATTTACCCCAATTTCCGTAAGGGTGTATTTACGGGCCGTAACGCGAAATTATTGGTCATAATTTACAAATTCCGTAAGAGCGAAATTCCATAACCCGGGCTTCCGTAACACGGGGGATGCCTGTATATGCTGGTGTATTTGTCTATATTTGTTAATTAAGTAATACTGTAGTGTGGTTTAAAGCTCAAGTAGTTAATGGTGATAGAAGTAATAACATGACTGACAAGTGTTGAGAGTAACCATCATTCCAGTGTCACTGTTGTGTAATATTGCCCCTATGTTGGTAAGTTTATTGAGTGTTGTAACTGTTAACTCAAATATCTATTTTGTTACTTGGTCAGTTTATAAGGTCTCCAAGTGTTCAAGTAAAGTAATCAATATTAAGTGAAATTAAGTTCCTGTTGTGATTGAGAGTTCAAATTGTCACAGTATAATTGCTTACTTTTAATATATAATGATTCAGAAGAATGTGTGTATCGCCGCTCATTCCCTCTGATAACTGCCGTCGCTGAAAACACTCTTTATAACTCACGTGACTAACCTCATTATTGGTGTTATATTGTAAAGATAAAAGTCTGGGTGGTGGCAATATTGAGAGTTAAATAATGACAAACGTGTAACAATGGACAAGGACGAGCTTCACCCACACAACAGAAGAGAACTAAATAAGATGAAAGAAATAAAATCACGTCAAAAACTTCTCACTCCCCTAACATCTCCCGCTCAGCAGCCCACAATCCCTTTATAAGAACAGCAAGTAATTTCACCATAATTCCTATATTATTGAGGGCCATTTGGTGCTGGGTTAATAAAACATCATCCAAAAATTATTAATCCCCCCCCCCGCCCCCCAATCCCTGATGAGCTATTGCACCATAGTATATTCCAGGTCTCGTGTTTACAGAGGTGACAGCTGATTGGTCCACCTGGTGCTTAGCTTAGGATCTGTCTTGACAACTTAGTAAATAATAATGTAGAGTATTTATCATAACTTAATAAAAATTACTGTAATGTATAATGCATCTCCATATGCCCTGATTTATTCATCACTGATCAGTTGTCTAAACCATCACTGATCAGTTGTCTAAACCATCACTGATCAGTTGTCTAAGTGAAAAAGTTGCCAAATTGAGCCATCATGTATGAGTTAATTTTAAGATAGAAATGATAAATTAAAATGTTATAAGACAATGGTTTAGTAGAGCTGTTACTGTGTGTGTTGTCATGTCACCTCACCCCTCGCCTTGTCACCTTACCCTCACCTTGTCACCTCACCCCTCACCTTGTCACCTCACCCCTCACCTTGTCACCTCACCCCTCACCTTGTCACCTCACCCCTCACCTTGTCACCTCACCCCTCACCTTGTCACCTCACCCCTCACCTTGTCACCTCATGTGTGCCTTGTCACCTTCACCCCTCACCTTGTCACCTCACCCCTCACCTTGTCACCTCACCCCTCACCTTGTCACCTCACCCCTCACCTTGTCACCACCTCACCCCTCACCTTGTCACCTCACCCCTCACCTTGTCACCTCACCCCTCGCCTTGTCACCTCGCAGTGTTACAATTATTTATTACTGTTTTATTAATTTTATTATTGCTGTATGTGTATTAAAACTATATACAGTATATATATTTGCACGTTAATTACAAATAGATTATTTTGATGCAGCCAAGGTACGGCCAGGTGTAAAAACTGAACAGAAAACAAGCAAATAATCGAACACAAAATTTCGGAAATTGTCGAACAATGTCAAAATATTTCAAACTCGGTTAATTTGGATTTTTCGGTAATTCGAGTGACCCGGAGCTTCCTTTTGTTCAATTAACGAGGGTACAGTGTACATTGACTCTTGGGGGGGGGAGGGGGGGGGATTGCCCCAATATTTGTAAACTTATTATTCGCAACGACTTTTAGGAACAGATGCTTTGCGATAACCGAGGTATTCTTGTATAACACATTACTATAATCTCTAAAGCTGTCTTTCTAATCTCACAGGATGACATTGTTGGTGTTATGGCAATGTTACTACACCATAGAGGTAGGAAAGGGAGAGGAGGAGGAGAAGGAGGAAAGGACTGTAAACTTCTAAGTAGAGTCATCATGCTTAAAATGGCAAAAGTTGTGGAGAAGCATAATCTTATCTAGATAAAAGTACAACACTGGTGATGCAGATACCACGTGAGACTGGGCCGGGCCGCCTAGCAAGAGCCAACACTCCTCCGCAAGACTACGTGACCTCAAATAGCACCCAAGTTTGCCCACACATTACTCTACATAGAAAATCTATGCCACAGTACATGATATGCCTTCTGTCACCTCTCACTCTCATTTACGACCTTGACTCATAATACACATGAGATCTTTCCTTAGGCTATCTGAGCTTCACCACACCCACAAGATAACACACACACACACACACTGTACCTCTACTAGATATATAAATGAAAATGTATAACAGAATAAAAGTTTACAAAAAGTATTCATTAACAAATAAACTGACCTGATATTCCTGTTCAGTTTCAATAAGGCCGACCACAACCACCATCTGGTACTGCTTGGCTCTCATGCTCGACAGCGGTTTACGTAGTAGTCTCATGGCGCCGGGAGCTGTGTGTGTCTGTAGGAGCTGGGATACCTGTGTTGGAGAGTGGGACGGGTCTAGTACCAGCAGCCGGATTCCTCCTTCATTACCACCCAGCTGCTCCACGCCAATGATAGTTCGGCTGTGGCCTGTCAAAGAGAAAGTGACGCGTAGTACAAGTCGTGGATGGGGCTGTTATATTATTCAGATGACGCAGCAGTGGAATCTCTTAAGCCTTGGTGATACTCTCGAGGAATGGCTATGCAATGAACAAAAAACAAAACCTAAAAGATACATAAATACAGTATTCGTAGAGGCCTTATTTACACGTCACTGATGTAATGGACAAAATCACTAATAGAGAGCCAGCATATGTGGTGTTGGTAGAGAGCCAGCATATGTGGTGTTGGTAGAGAGCCAGCAGTAGAGAGCCAGCATATGTGGTGTTGGTAGAGAGCCAGCATATGTGGTGTTGGTGCCAGCATATGTATAGAGAGCCAGCATATGTGGTGTTGGTAGAGAGCCAGCATATGTGGTGTTGGTAGAGAGCCAGCATATGTGGTGTTGGTAGAGAGCCAGCATATGTGGTGTTGGTAGAGAGCCAGCATATGTGGTGTTGGTAGAGCCAGCATATGTTTGCTCAGTGTTGGAAGCTTCAGGCCATAATCCTGCCAAGCTCTGTGTGCATTTGTGAAGTCTTTTTTTTATTAAATGTTATATGATTTATTTATTATTTCTACAGAACAGTAAAACCCCCGAAAGTTCAAACAATTATGGGGGAAAGATGGATCTGGATTTGCCTATTGTCTGGACTTTTACCAAGTTGTTTTTAGGGTGTTCTGGGGACCACTGTGCACTCACCAACCACTCATTAGCCCTTTTTAATATGTAATACAGTAAGTCCTCGTTTAACGTTACCCCCGACAATGTTATGTCGTTATAACGTCGTCACAGACTACTTTGTATGGTGCATCGCCCTCTCTCATCTTGGCGCGCTACGCTCTCTCGCGGAGCATCACGGCGTCCCCAGTCTTTGTTAGGCTTCCACAGCGTTCGTGCGTGTTTAAGTGTTTTTGCTCTAAATACCGTACAGGTACTCTAACCAATCAAAATGGCTTCCAAGTGCCCATTAAGTGCTAGTGTTGTCAAGAAACAATGCAAGACCATTAACCTTGATACAATAATGGAATTTTAAACCCTCTGGGTCTCAGTGACTTACCACCCTCCTCCTCCTCTCCACTACCCACCTCCACCCATCAGTGAGTACAATACAAAATGATTTAGTTTATTTATCTTTTTGCATGTATAATAAAGTACACTCGTATAATATTTTCTATAAAAATTCCATTGAATTTATGTAGAGGAATATATCTCATGGGGCAAAGGGAGGCTGGGGAACGTAAACAGTGTATTTTATCTATTTCTTACGGGGAAAATTGATTCCGTTAACGTTGTGTTTTTCAAGAACGTAACCAAGACGTTAAGCGAGAACTTACTGTAAATATAATATGTGTTTCCTTTACTCGGAAGTTAAATTACAAACTATAAGTAATATTGTACCTGTTAGCTGAGATCCCTCTTAACAGCAACTCTCCCAACAGCCAGAATTGAAATTTGCTCAGAATTTTTCCGCATAATTTCTTTCAATTCCAGGTTTGTGAACGACTTTCCGAGGTTGAAAATCAAGTGCAATTTCTGGAAAATTCCAAGAAATTTTCAGGAAACTCTCTCCAAATCACACCGTTCTGGGCCTGGGAATAAATTTTCAGGGCATTCCGAGAGACTGCATCATGCTCCAACACATCCCCACGTGCCAGGCGTGTGGGTCGGGGTAGCTGCTTGGATCACTTAGTTCATATTCTGTACAATTTGTGTTGTGCAGCACTGTACATGACTGTACCTGAACAAAATCAGCCAAGAATTCAGTGTTATGAATGTAAAAAGTGATTACAGTTATCTATAATATACAGTCATGCGCCGGTTAACGTCCGACCGAACAACGTCCGATGGCATATACGTCCGTGGCCGCCGCCGCCGCCCCCCCCAAAAAAATCTGTGATGCCTGCTGGACCACCACTCCACGACCCCCTGACGGAGACACGATGATCCTCCCCATACTGGTCAGATATTATGTGTTAATGGAATATGCTTCCTTGATTAGACTTTTTTAAACATTTGCCTCCAAGTGTAATGTTAACCTACATCTATTGAAGATAAAATCTTTCACCCACAAATCGACAATAACACATTTGCTGTAATCAGACATATCTAGTTGCCTCAACAATTGCAACTCCAGTTGCAATTGGGGTTGCAATTTCAAATTCTGTGTCATTACTACGAAATAAAGAAGTATCTGGTGTACTGCACTCTAAGATTAAGAGAAAACGGACGACTCAGGAGTCCTGAAGTGAGAGAAAACGGACTCCTATGAAGGGCACTCAAATAAAGAGACATGGCTACATGTTTTGTGGACTACCCACTTTACATTATCCTTTTCATCACTTTGTAATAAACCTAGCCATGCCTATGTGTGTTTATGATATTTACCATAACATTATACAGTATATATATATTTAGTGGGTCTAAATGGTTGTAAAATGGGAAACTTGGGGTTGGGTGCCTGGAACCCCCATTAGAATAAATCCGATAGGTCTATGTAATTTCGGACAACGTCCATTTCGGTTAACATCACGTTTCCAAGAACGTATCTAGGACGTTAACCGGCGCATGACTGTACTGCATATTCAGTAAGTAGGAAACACTGAAACACCTTAGCTTTCGTCTTTATTCCAGACATCTTCAGGTCATGAGGCCCACTAATCCCCCACATAGACAATGGCTGACCTGATATTGCATCAGGTTAGGTCAGTAACCCCCGCCCCCATCCAACCTCCAATATAAGTGTTAAGACGTGATTGCAGTTACCCGGTATGTATTACAGTCAGTGTCTGCTGTTGAGTACAATATATACAGTACAGTAGTAGTAGTATACATTATTTTCTTTACAGTATTAACAATATTGTATTTGTACAGTGGTGCGTAAATAAATACCTCCCGAGAGATGCATTGTTTAAACTCGGGGAAAATACCACTGTTATATTAGAGTACAGTATTCAAATAATTTTTCCCGCACTTTTCAGAATTTCATTACATGTAACAGAGGCAACATGCACAGCCATCTTACACGCCACAGCTCACTGGCGATGTGTGTTATATGGACACAGACACACACACACACACCACCTCTCTCTCTTTCATTGGTTTAACTGCTACATAACTGTGTGTGTTTCTGTTCAGTATAGTATTAATAAAGTTTGTTGTTGTGTTATTAAGTGTACAGCATTTGTTACTCTGAAGACTCAAGATTTTATTGTGTGGGAACCCGTCGCCACTCATATAATAAGGGTATGGAAAAATTGGTCTCAATAAAAGGAATTTCAATTTAGGGAAAATTTGTGGCACCCAAGATTTTCCATTTCCCATAAAAAAGTTTACCCGTTAATTATGATTCACATGTTTTACAATATGTACTGAGCTTTGAAGACTTGCCAGGGACTTGTGTATTAGTGAGCAGAAAACACCCGAGGAGAGAGAGAGAGCCTTACCCTGATGCTGGAGATATATGGGAGGCTTGAACTCTGCAGGTTTGGAAAAGTAGTCAAGGCACCATCGGAACAACTCAGGGTGGGTCCCGTCTGCTCCTGTTGGTCGATGGCAGTCAATCAGTTGACACCTGAAGTTGAGAGTTGAGTCAAACCCTTGTGCTAATCTAACTTGATGATGGATTAAAACTGAAGTACTATAGCTTATATTCATTTAAAACATCAATGATAAAATATTACTAAAGATTCATTAAATGTATGGAACTTCCCTAATGTATCATGACCTAAGAAATGGAGAATAAGTATCAGTATTTAGTTAGAGACAAACGGTACTCAAACCCTCGGGAATATACGAACAAATAAACTCCGTAAAAAAAAAAAGAAAACAAAAAAGCGCCGTATTTATCCAGGCCAAAACATTCTGACAATCAAGGTTTATTTCTCTCACTTATTTCTTTACATTAAATCAATAATTAAATACCGAGTGATAGTCATTTTCTTAGACCAGGTCACATCACCAAGGCAACAAATAACTCACCTGATTCTAAAGGATGAAAGTAAAGTAACAACCTCTGTGGCACCGATCCATTTCCTCGTGTTGGATAACTTACCACCTAACTGCTCGCATCCCTGTAGGTATAAAATGGTGAGGTAACTTCCACGTACAGTAAATAAATAAATAAATGTTCCGCACCCCTTGAGCTGACGGCCTTCCGATTGTGTAATGTATCGTGTAACCTGTACGACGTAGTCTGTTTATCACGTCAATACAGAGAAATTAACAGGAACTGCACGTATGTATTACCCACACATTGTAAGAACGTCTGCCATCCTGGTAAATGAGTTGGAATATAGGATTTAAGGATATTATGAGATGCAGCAACTTAGGTGTATCCTTACCTATTAAGTCGTGTGAAGTAATAGTTTTAAGGAAGAAAATGAAAGAAATTAATAAGGTAATAAACCATACACACAGGGAGCCGAGTTGTTGTACACAAACAAATGTGTTATGGAACGAGCTTATGAATACTCTTTATTATGACACACATGTTAAGATTTGGAGGTTAAGGGAGGGTAACTCTTAGTAATATTCATAGAACAAAGACATTGTCAATGGCATCTAACACAGTGTAGTGCTGAGAGTTTCACCAGAAGAAGTGTGCTGCCTTATGTATCATGATTGTGTTTGAAATGATTTGGGTTCAATCTGTATAGAGCAGAGCATCAGAGCAAACGGCAGGAGTCAAAGCCAACTGAGGATTTTCCATCTGCAGTTTCCTGGTGACCACGCTTTTCACCCTACAGTATAACATTTCACCAACCACGGCGTTGAATTTCAAGTCTCTACGGATTAGTGTGGCGTCTGTATTCCTCTGTGGTCTAATGTATTCATCCATAAATGTGAGGAATGAATATGGATTAGTGTGGCATCTGTATTCCTCTGTGGTCTAGTGTATTCATCCATAAATGTGAGGAATGAATATGGATTAGTGTGGCATCTGTATTCCTCCGTGGTCTAGTGTATTCATCCATAAATGTGAGGAATGAATACAAATAATTTCATGCTCTTCTTGCATACACGGTCATCACTTACAAGATTGGCTGAACTGTGACCATACTTGTAGTGTGTGTGGACAGCCGTGAGTTGTCTGGGTGAAGGTATAGCATTAATTTAATGATCCTTTACTTATTTTAAGGTGTAACAAATCTTGTGTGACCAATTAATGTCTCTATATAGTATATTGTATAAAGTAGTTTATTCTTAAATAGACCTGCAAACTTTAAAAGTCAGCATATTCTCACCTGGAGGTCAAACCCATTTCTCCAAGCTTGCTCAATAAGCTTCTGGACTTGAGAGATAGAAGGCATCAAGTTGGGTCCAGAGAAGAGGCGAGCATAGTAGCCTGTATGATGCTGAAGAGAACTCAGCAGCATCTGTATATTTCTGAAAGCATTTGAATACTTTTTAGTTATTACGACAATAATACGTTACACTCACAATGATAAATCAAGAAAAATATTACATATTTGTGTATCTGTTAATAAAAAAACAGCAAGAACAGATACAGTAAATCATCATGCATTTGTTCACTGACAGAAACACAACTGTTGGGCTACCCAGGGCAAGTTTAACCATTCTCTTACACTCATCACCCCCCCAGGCACTGGGAGAGGTGCTTATGATGAAGATCTCTGAGACTGAGGCACCCCACAAATAGGTGTTGAATAATTCAATGGGACCAGACAGTCATCACAATGGGGAGGGGACGCCTTCTCCTTTAAAAAACCACGAGTCAGCCGTGTGTGGCCAATATGGAGGCGGGACAGGCCCTGATATCCCCAGGCACCCAATGCAGGGTGGATGCTGTGGAGTTTGTTTGCTCCGACAGCATCTCACCTGCACTGCCAACTCGAGAGGATAGCAGCTCTTATTACTGGCTTCATATCAGAGGCAGGTAGAGGGGTATGATGTGCCACAGGGCAAGAAGCAGCTGCTTTTGTCACAGCATCACCACACTCATTCCCCCTCTCCCCCACCTGAGCAGTAACTCAGCAAAAGTTGACTTTCTGGCCCCAACGTTGGATGAGAAACAGCCACTATAAAATATCTATAACAAAGGGATGGGGCGATGACACACTAGCTAAGGCCTGGAGAGCACTATGACAATCACTAATAGTTGTAAAATCACTGAGGGTGGGTAAAAATAATCTTGAGGGCAAGTAAAATACCCGACAGCTCTGCCATAAAAATAGATGCCATAGTGGGAAGACAACCGTCCAGACAGAAGTCAGGAAAGACCACCTCAAAACCCACCACTGCATCAGCCATCGCTGTTAATATTGGTGTTATATTGTAAAGATAAAAGTCTGGGTGGTGGCAATATTGAGAGTTAAATAATGACAAGTGTGTAATAATAGACAAGGACGAGCTTCTCTCACACAACAGAAGAGAACTAACTAAGATGCAAGGAATAAACAGATAAGGAAATGAACAAACATAAAGGGGTAACTTGACCATTAAAGATGACCCCCCCTTACAGCTGTACCACAAAGTAAGAAAAATACAAGCAAGCAATACTGAAAACAAAACATCGCTGGGGTTCAGTAAACAATAAGCAGCCAAGTGCTGATAATAACAACCAACAACAAACACCATACTACAGTACATATTATCATCACATATCTTTATGCATTATAATATAAGGTCCTGAGTGCCACAAGGAACCAAGCGCTATCCCCCCAAAAATTTAGTTATAGTGTTATCTGTACCGCCCAAACTTATCTCTATCTGCCAGAAACAACAAAAATGTCCCGGTAGAGCAATATTTGTAAGGCCGAGAGCCATATTAATGAAGGTAGGTAAAGCGTGATCTGAGCCTCGAGGCGAACTGAGGGGGAGAAGGGGACAAGCGCCCACGGCCCCTCACCTCTCACTCCTGGCGACTCATTATGTTCCACTTTCTGAGCTAATGGGAGTCCATGTTTCTACAAAACTGTCATAGGAATGGTGTCTGTCATAGGAATGGTCTGTCATAGGAATGGTCTGTCATAGGAATGGTGTCTGTCATAGGAAAGGTCTGTCATAGGAATGGTCTGTCATAGGAATGGTCTGTCATAGGAATGGTGTCTGTCATAGGAATGGTCTGTCATAGGAATGGTCTGTCATAGGAATGGTCTGTCATAGGAATGGTGTGTCATACGAATGGTGTCTGTCATAGGAAATGGTGTCTGTCATAGGAATGGTCTGTCATAGGAATGGTGTGTCATAGGTGGTGTGTCATAATGGTGTCCATAGGAATGGTCTGTCATAGATGGTTGTGTCAGAATGTTCTGTCATAGGAATGGTGTCTGGTGTGTCATAGGAATGGTGTCTGTCATAGGAATGTGTCATAGGAATGGTGTCTGTCATAGGAATGGTCTGTCATCTGTCATAGGAATGGTGTCTGTCATAGGAATGGTGTCTGTCATAGGAATGGTCTTTCATAAAGGAATGGTCATAGGAATGGTCTGTCATAGGAATGGTCAGTCATAGGAATGGTCTGTCATAGGAATATCATAGGAATGGTCTGTCATAGGAATGGGTGTCTGTCATAGGGTGGTGTGGTCTGTCTAGAATGGTGTCTGTCAGGAATGGTCTGTCATAAATGTTCTGTCATAGCTGTCCATAGGAATGTTGTGTCATAGGAATGGTGTCTGTCATAGGAATGGTCTGTCATAACATTTGACCTTCTTATTTCTGAGGGAAAAAAAATAATGAAGGGTTGGTGAGGTGGTGGGCCTGAGGGGCTGGTGAGGTGGGTGGGCCTGAGGGCTGGTGGTGGGTGGGCCTGGGGCTGGTGAGGTGGGTGGGCCTGGGGCTGGTGGGGTGGGTGGGCCTGAGGGCTGGTGAGGTGGGTGGGCCTGAGGGGCTGGTGAGGTGGGTGGGCCTGAGGGGTTTGGCCTGGTGGTGGGGCTGGTGGTGGGTGGGCCTGAGGGCTGGTGAGGTGGGTGGGCCTGAGGGCTGGTGAGGTGGGTGGGCCTGAGGGCTGGTGGGGAGGTGGGTGGGCCTGGGGCTGGTGAGGTGGGTGGGCCTGAGGGTTGGTGAGGTGGGTGGGCCTGAGGGCTGGTGGTGGGTGGGCCTGAGGGCCTGGAGGCTGGTGGTGAGGTGGGTGGGCCTGAGGGCTGGTGAGGGGTGGGCCTGAGGGCTGGTGAGGTGGGTGGGCCTGAGGGCTGGTGAGGGTGGGTGGGGCCTGAGGGCTGGTGGGGTGGGTGGGGTGGGGCCTGAGGGCTGGTGAGGGTGGGGGGCCTGAGGGCCTGAGGGCTGGAGGTGGGTGGGCCTGAGGGCTGGGGAGGTGGGTGGGCCTGAGGGCTGGTGAGGTGGGTGGGCCTGAGGGCTGGTGGGTGGGCCTGAGGGCTGAGGGCTGGTGAGGTGGGTGGGCCTGGGGCTGGTGAGGTGGGTGGGCCTGGGGCTGGTGAGGTGGGTGGGCCTGAGGGCTGGTGTGTTATGTTCCTGTCCGAGTGACAAGTTTTATCACACCAATAGGGGGGAGACAGAGGGAGGAGGAGGTGTTAGTAGGAGGCTTATAGCACTAAGTGAGGAACGTGGCGTTCTGTTCTCTAAACATTATTCCTTCATCTTCCAATAATTAATGTGTCCAATGTAAAAGTGTTTGTAATTTATGATGTGTTTACTCTTTCTCTTACTACAGTATTAAGGTTTTACAATCAACACGTAGATTAACCAAAAATATAGTATTATTGATAAGGATCAAAACTGATTGTTTACATGGATTAGCCCATCCGGGCACAGGTCAACGACCCACAACGGGGCCTAGGGGGCGAAGAAATAAGAATAGGAAGAAATTAAAAATAGAAAAGAAAAATCTTATACTGTGTTAATCTACACCACAAAGATGCCTGAAAACCAGCTTTTTGAAGTGAGACAGATTGTATGAGTAGGGAAACACAGAAGAAGGCAGAGCATTCCACAGTTTGGCTGAGTGAGGAAAGGAGGTACTATAACGGGTTATTTTAGAGTGACCAACATCCACAGAGAAATGGTGGGCACCGCGGGCAAGACGTGTGTTACGAGCCCACGGCCTTGCCGGCGGTACACAGGATGCCAAACCCACTGAACAGACCTAATTTGAGAATTAGGGGGAAGGGAAAAATGTGAAGAAGAGTGAAGAGTAGAATCATGAGGGTAGGAATGGATAGAATTAGTTGTAGTGTGAAGTAAATCATTGATAAAAAGAAGGAAGAGAGTAGGTGAAGGAACAGAACCCTGTGGCACACCACTATTGGTAGAGAAAGAGCGAGAGATCGATCCCTCAACTGCCATGGATCGGTTCTCAAGGAAGCAAGAAATTAAGAGAACAAAGTGGGGGAGAGAAACCATAAGAGGGAAGTTTAGATAGCAAAGACGTGTGCCATACCCTGTCAAATGCTTTGGAGATGTCGAGGGCCACGACGAACGTTTCCCCATAAACCCTAAGAGAGGATGACCAAAGATGGGTGCAGTAGGAAAGCAGATCACCAGTAGATCTCGCCTGGTGAAAGCCATACTGGTGATCCGACAAAAGAGAATGGCATTCAAGGTGACGGAGAAAATGGGAGTTTAAGATAGTTTCGAAAATCATAGAAAGGGATGAAGTTAGGGCAATGGGGCGATAGTTAGAGGGATTAGAATGGTCACCCTTCTTTGGGATGGGCTGAACCAAGGCATGCTTCCAAGAAGAGGGAAAAGTTTGGGTTTTGAGGCAGAGGCAAAAGAGACGAGCAAGCACAGGGGCCAGGGCTTCAGCACACTCCCTCAGAACACGAGGGGGTATTCCGTCCGGTCCATGTGCCATACTCACATCCGACCTGGATAACACACTAGCAACCCTACGAGTGGAGATTATAGGAGAGTGCATAGGTTCAGTAGGAGGAGTAGGAGGGGTAAAGTGGGAATCGTCTAAGGTGGAAATAAAGGAGAATAAGGTGCCAAAGAGATTGGCTTTATCAGGGGGAGAGTTGGCTATAGAGTTATCAGGTCGGAAGAGAGGAGGAAAAGAAGGAGTGCAGAAGTTATTACAGATGTTTTTGGTTAAAGACCAGAAGGATTTACTAGAGGAAGAATTAGTCAGGACAGCGGTCTTTCTTTTTATAAAATTCCGCTTGGCCCTACGAAGACTAGCCTTACAACGATTCCTAGAAGTAATGAAAGAGGTGTGGGTAATGGGAGGAGATAGTTTCATAGCTCAATATGCCCTATCTCTCACCCTGCAAGCAAGAGAGCAGGAGCGATCAAACCATGATTGTAAAGTGAAAGTTTTGGTAGAAGATGGGATAAATGCACTCATACCACCCTGTATAACCCCAGCAATGCTGTTAGCAACATATCGAGGCATCCCGAGTGGAAAAGCAACATTCCTCCCAAGGAAAGTCGGTGAAGAATTCTGGTAAGGATTGCCAGCTTGCCCTCCCATAGCGCCATAGTTGACATTTAGAGGGGGGTGGGGGAGGTGGTATTGCCCAGTTTGATTTAATAGAAATAAAATTGTGATCAGACTTAAGTACCTGCATTTTTTATTATATTTTTTGGTGCTTGGCCCCTTGTTGCACTCCGTGCCTCATATACAACACACAGACACTACCTATGTTGTTATAATAATGTTCATAACTTAACTGAGAGAGAGACAGAGAGAGAGAGTCACAGCATAGGTGGAAGTGGCCAGCTGATTGGGTCACTTTTTATGAGTGAGGTTTGAGTCAGCCATTACATGAGGCAGCACTATGGGAGTCAGGCAAGGTAGGGGAAGGGTTGGCAAACTGCACGGGATATTGAAACAGCTTTTTGACTGATGTGGACTTCAGTTGTATGTTTGTGGTGGGAAGAAAGGTTGTAGCTGTCATTGCTGGTCAAAGGATTAAAGACAACCAAGTTCCCTACCACAACGAACTCCAAGTAGTTAGTGTATTGGTGAATAACAAAGACACAAATTACTATTTTTTAAATTAATCTAATATGTTATCACAAGTCCACATTCCAAATTTGAATAAAATCCAAAGTTTTCTCTGATTTACAGGGTTAACAAAACTGACTTTGTATTGCATGCACAAACACTGACACCCACCATTTCTATGTCCATCTGTGGCAGTGCGGTGAAGGACAAACAATATTTCTCTTGTAAAATGAATCATAAACTCACCTGTAACCACAGCCCCAACCACGGTCACCATATGTGGAGCCATAATGATCAACTGTGGTACAGAGGTAGGTTCCTTTGACATTGTTGCCGCCTTCGCTAACTGCCCTAATGGGCCCCAGGAGACCTGAGATAAGGGAGACTAATAGAAGTTGAAGTGAAGAGTTGTGAAAGAGTTGATCATCAATATGAAATAAAATCTTTATCAGTAAATCTCTCTATGGTCTTTTGTTGGTTCCCTTTTGTGTGGTGTGGATCATGGAGTGTGGACATGAGGCCTGGAGGGTGACCTGGAACAAGCAGGGATATACTGTATCTATTTGGCTATGAGAGAAGCTTGGGGTTGAAACAAGATAAAACATAAAGCAGTTTTGTAATGGAATAAAATCAACTACAAATAATGAGATCATTAAACAAGGAACAAAAAGTCAGAGTAGCAAAGTAACGAGAACCTAACTGAGTAAAGAATTAACAACAGGATTGATGTCTGGATGTGACAAATTCCTATCCGGTCTCTCTATCTCTCTCAGTCCGTATGCCGTGCTTACTCCCCCGCTGTTAAAATGGACTCGGTCCACATGTCCCGCCACTAGCCACAGCGCACGCTCCCGCCTCGGTCTCGCTTGTAGTCTCAGAGTGTGCACACCATCTCGCTACCTCTCGATCGCGCTCTTTTGTTGTTCTTCGTTTATTTTGGGTTTTGTAACAGTTGTGTGGTGATGGTACCCAAAAATAAGCACATGCAGCTTACTGTAGCTCAGAAGCTGGAGTTGTTACAGAAGTTAGAGAGTGGTTTGCCTGTAGCGAGATGCTGTAGCGAATCTGGCGTTGCTAAGCATACGATGTCTGATACACGAAAGGCTAAGGGTTTCCTGCACTGATTTGCAATAAAATATGGTCCCGATTCTTCGACCTCTAAGACGACTGTTGAAGACAGCAAGCTGATGAGAGTAGTGCAGAATCAACGACTGGAAGATGCTGTGATCAAATGTTATTCACAGCAGCGTTAAAGTGGTGTGGCTGTGCATGGCGTTGAGATGCAAATGGCTGTAGAGAAGTTAGCTACACACCTTGTCATAACTAACTTTAATGCCTCTGATGGTTGGCTGTGGAGGTTTAGGAGGAGGCATGGGAGTGTCAACCATAAGGTCTGTGGGGAAGCTGCAAGTGCCCCAACTGAGGGTATTGAGCCTTTTCAGAAGATGTTGACAGAGTCGATTGTTGGAGAAGGCCTCTGCTTTTGTCACAGGTGCATAGTGCAGAGGAGACGGGACTTTTTTGTCGAGATCGTTACCCGAGAATACTCGGTCCTGGCAAAGGAACACTCGACACGTGGGAGGAAGCTGGATAAGGTTCGTTTCTCTGTGATGCGTGCTGCCAACGCTGACGGCACGCACCGCCTAACTCCTGTTATTGTAAGAGACGCTAAGCGTCCTTGTGCTATCAAGGACATAATGGATCATCTGCCTGTCCATTATTCAGCCAGTGCTAAGGCCTGGTTTACGGCAGCAATCTTTAAAGACTTCTTTTTTAAGCACGCCTGCAACCGGATACGCCGTTATCAGATGGACATCTTGAAGATTCCTGCTTATCGTGTTAAGGCCATTATTCTACTTGATAATGAACCATCTCACCCTGATGCCCCTGAGATTGTTAGTGATGATGGCATGATGTGGTGCATTTTCCTTCCTGCCAACACATCATCATTAATCCAGCCAATAGATTAAGGCATCATTTATGATGCAAAGAGGATATAATCATAGAAGGAATTTTTTGCAAGAATTCATGGTCGTGTTGGGGCATGAAGTCGATAAAGATGAGGACACAAGAGGCCAGCACACTCTACAGAGCCTCCGTAAGCATGACATCAAGGCAGCATAAGATGTGAAGGTGTTGACACTCACAAACGGCTGGAAGAAATAGCTAAAAGATGTAGATGATTTTGAAGGATCTGAGGTGGCTGACTACCACCATAATATGAAGAAGGCTGATGAGGACACGATAACTGAAGAAAATGTCTTGGAATGGCTCCACAGTGATGAAGGTGATCCCGGCTTCCAGCTGATGACTGAGGAGGAGATAGCAGCTTCCTGTGCAGCCCCTGAAGAGGATGATGATGACAGTGAGGATGAAGACATCACCTTGTTTGGTCTGAAGTTGTCAGCTGTCCGGGCAGGATTAGACACTGCTATCGAGTATCTGCATGCCATTACAAATGACCCGAGTTACAAAATTACTACTCCCACCTTCGTGAGTTGAGGGACTTGATAAGCAGGAAGCGGCTGGAGACTAATCAGCAGACTAAGACTGACTCTTTCTTCCATCCTAAACCCCCATCAATCCCAGCAGTACTCCTACACCTGGACCTACTTCTCCCTCCTCATCAGCAGACTAAGACTGACTCTTTCTTCCATCCTAAACCCCCATCAATCCCAGCAGTACTCCTACACCTGGCCCTACTTCTCCCTCCTCACCTGTCATCCACGCAGTCAGACATTACAGTACCTTTGCTGTCTGACGAAGACGACTAAACAGTCAGGAGTCCCACTATATGATCACGACAAAACCCAAACCCCAGCACCTCTCACCAAGAGGTTAGTGATACATTATATTACTGTATCAAATATAAAAGGAGGTAAGTTATAAAGATGTCAGCACCCGAGGAGGTGGGAAACATAAACACAGTTGTCAATTGTTGTTTGTGGGAATATTAATTCACTCTAGTAATGATACAATGTTTCTTATTATGTTATCACAGGTAACTGCACGGTTTATATAATGTATTTATCACTGAGCTCGTCACCATTTTCAAATCAGACAACAAGATATGTATTTGTCCCATACGTACACCTGGTAACAGGAGCAGTAAGGGGAGTGAGTGACCCCCAGTTGAGCGTCGTCTGCTCTTGTAACTCCCCTCCCTCCCTCCCTGCCATATTTCACTGGGTTTACTGTTATTATTAGTGTTTACTGATATAATAGTGCTTAATAGTGATTAATAATAGATTTATAGCCAGGTTAGACTCATCACTGTAACCACCAGGCTACTGGGCCAAGCTGTGAGGTGTTATGGTTTTTTCAACTCATATTTTTGGATAGATTTTCGTAACTTTATTCATTTTTATTTTTACTCAGTTACACGCACACACCATCCTACATACATATTGTGAAAAAAGAATACAGTATTACACCACAATTACTGACACCCTTCATGTTGGGTTGGCTAGATGGCTACGTTAAAACCCCCGTAAGTTTGATCTACGTATCAATCCAGCCGGCGCTCAGATGCCATTCGTTCTAAAGAGTCATTTTTCTGAGGAAAAAATTGCCACATGTCGACCCAACTTTAATACCAAAGCACGGAGTTGACTTGAGTGTAGACTCTCATATTTTTTCTACAATTCAGTACATTTTGTTGTCTTGTTTCTGATTATTTGTCAGAGGATTTTCCCATAATTATTTATTTGCATGTGGTGTGTGTGTGTGTGTGTGTGGCTACACATATACATGCACATACAGTACAGGTAAAAGAAAGGATTATCCTAAGGGCAAACACATAAAGGGAATATGTATTTCTTTGCACACAAGTGTACCCCCAAGTAAGCACATGTTATTCACGGATTTGGCAATTCGCGACCATTTTGAGAACCTAATCCCCGAGAATTTGAAGGGCCTATTGTAGTACAGACTCGGGTCCATCTTTTGGGGAAACTACAAGAAGTGAAAACAGTCGGAGGGAGAATAAGAGGAGGTGAAAAAATCCACACTGACTACAGTACTCTAATGTATGATAAAGAATGTGTCAGAGAAGGAGGACAATTAGGAAGACAGAGGCAGATCCAGGGGAAGGTCTTAGGGGTCTGGAACCCCCATTCATCAGATAATTCTAATATTTTTTCTTTAATGCAGTATTGTACTCAGGCACTTTTATATAGTAAAAAGTAATTACTATTGACCTCAGAATATCTCTTGGCTCGCTCGGTCTTGTACGATGCCACAGTGGCGTCGAACATAAAAGGCAAAAAAAAAATTACGCTCAGCCTCGCTATATTTTAAAATAACTCAAAAACTATTCGGTGAAGCTGACTGAACTTTGAATACCATTTGACAGACAACGTTTTCTTTTTGTCGGTCTTATCACCTTCCCCGAAATGGTCTTGGCAGCCAGCATGAAGCCAGTGTCACTCTGGCCATTAGAGAGAAAGGAGGGGGCGCTGCTTGGCCCTTTAATTATTCCATGAGTTTTTGTGTTATATTATTTATCCTCAGACCACAATATTCTTCAAGCTTTGTTCTTTATTTTGATATATAGAACATATCAGTGAACACTATAATACAAGCACAATGTGAATGGAAATCGAGATGTTACTAAAGGTTTCCCAACTTTTTCAACTTATACTTAGAAAAAGTAGCTTAAATTTCACGAGTTTTCATGTTTTTATGGTTTTATGCAAATTTTCAGACAATTTTACACTAGATGAGACCCCCCATTACAACTAATAAAACAATTCCATGGCAGTAAAATGAGCCCATAAAAAAAAAAAAAAATTGCAAGGATTTTTTTGTAAAAAACCACTGAGGCTGAGCGTAAGTTTTCATGCACGCATGTGTCTCAGGTTTTCAGGCTGAGGGTGCACATGGCCTCAAAATGCCCATGATATTAGTCATATTAAAAAAAAATTCCAGGGGGGGGGGGCTTACAGTACCCCCAAAATCCCCTAGCTGGGTGGGCTCGCTATGCTTGCCATGTTCCCCCACCCACAACTTCTTGGACCCCCCCCCCCTTTTGATATTCCTGGATCTGCCCCTGGAGGAGAATGAAGTAATTACACAGGCCCCACTGCAAGGACAATGAATAAAGCAGCTAGCATACCTAACAAGCACAGTTATCCGATGATTCAAGTTTTTTTTTTTTTTTTAATTTGTCAAACAAACTTAGGTGGGACAGATGCACCAGGTATGTACAGACAGACAGACAGCCAAATGCTGCATACACAATGGGGACATAAATAGTTACACACTGACAACAACAATCTCTAAAATGCATCTCTCTCTTCTTGAGGAATATTAATGACTAACAAGATATGAGAAGAAACTTGAACTATAAACATAATTATATTCACCTTTTGTACAGGAGCGACCATCGTCGACGCCATTCTTCTCGGCGACCTTCAGTTCAATCTGTCTCTCGTAATAGTCGGCTACGGTCATCTCTCCCGCATAGACTGCTCTCTGCATGTTACTCAGAGACTGCTGTGAGAAATTTCCTTCATTATCCATGCCATACTGAGCCTATGGGAAATCAAATTAAGGATTAGTACAAAGATTAAAAATAAAGACATTATGTGTTTGAAGTTCTACTAACTATCAAGGACTGAGGTGATGAGTAGACCAGTTATTATGGTACAACACAGATAATGCAGGTAGAACGAGTAAATGAGGGAGAGTCCAAGTAAGAGTACACTACTAATACTGTACTACTGTATATACAGTAAGGAGGAGGGGGGGGGGGAGAGGATTGATTGATTGTGGTAATTACATCCCTGGCGATGCAATAGCTTTGGCCATATTTTGCCAAATTAAAATAAAAACTTATAAGTTTAATACAGATAATGTAAAATAACAAAATAACAATAATACATAGTACAAAACTTTCATAAAAAGATTTGAACGTTAATAGATAAAACTCAAACCTTGTGTAGAAGGCCGACTTCCTCCATAAAAGAGAGGACGTCCCCTCCCACACTACCCCCCAGTACCAAAGAGAGACGGTAAGACTCATCACCCCCCCAGGCACTAGGAGAGGTGCTTACAATGAAAATCTCTGAGACTGGGTCACTCCACCAGGAGGTGTTGAATAATCAATGGGACCAGACAGTCATCACAATGGGGCGGGGACGCCTTCTCCATTAAAAAAACCACGAGTCAGCCGTGTGTGGCCAATATGGAGGCGGGACAGGCCCTGATATCCCCAGGCACCCAATGCAGGGTGGATGCTGTGGAGTTTGTTTGCTCCGACAGCATCTCACCTGCACTGCCAACTCGAGAGGATAGCAGCTCTTATTACTGGCTTCATATCAGAGGCAGGTAGAGGGGTATGATGTGCCACAGGGCAAGAAGCAGCTGCTTTTGTCACAGCATCACCACACTCATTCCCCCTCTCCCCCACCTGAGCAGTAACTCAGCAAAAGTTGACTTTCTGGCCCCAACGTTGGATGAGAAACAGCTGCTGTAAAATAACTATAACTAAGGGATGGGGCGATGACACACTAGCTAAGGCAGCTACCAAACAGGGAGGTGCTACCGCCTGGGAAGATATTAGAAGCAGAGTGTATTCACTAATGGTAGACCCTGCTGCCATATGGCATCACAAAAATTGTGACCAAGTCCCAGGTTGCTGATCTGACTTTCTGCCTCATTTACATGCAATTGCAGGGTCTCAATTGTTTCTCTTACACTGACAACACAACATACATATATCGTTTCTCACTATTGATTTATTTCATTTTTGTATTTAATTATTGTTCTTTATTATTATTATTATTATTATTATTATTAGGTATTATTATATTACATCCCCCCCCCCAGGCCCTGATGTGGGTCAGTGATGGGTGGGCTAGTGATCAAGGGGGAGAACAATTTAAGTACTGTATCCTCAGTCTCTATATTCTACTTTTACTGACATTATTCAAAACCTAACCAATAATTTTCATATAATGACAAATAAAATAAGAAACTTTTTCTCTTGAAATAATCCAAACTGATCCTTATTTCAGTTGAATAAGAAGATTAGCTGAGTGGCTGGACTTCAATAAACACTACATCAACTGACATACCCTAAGAAGAGAGAATTCTTGCTGTTCCCTCATACGCTGCACCTCTTTCTCTTGTTTTTCCAGGTCCGTAACGAGACGTCTCTCCCAGCCACCATCATCTGGCGTCACTGTCGACAAAACAAGAGACTTAAAATTAATCCCAAGAGACGACTAAGATTGTCCTTATGTTCTGTGATGACTTATTAACTACATACAACACTACAGAGTAACCAGACACCAGATGAACAACGATGTTATTGAGAAATCCGACTGTGAGGAAGATTTAGGAGTAATGATAAGTAGGAACCTTAAGCCAAGTAAACAATGTGTATTTGCTCAAAACAAGGCTAACAGAGTACTTGGGTTCATACAAAGGCGTGTTAGTTACAAGACTAGCAAGGTCATCCCAAAACCATATATTACACTTGTTAGACCTCACTTGGATTACGCAGTTCAGTTCTGATCACCGTACTACAGAATGGATATAGAATCCCTAGAAAGAATTCAGAGGAGAATGACAAGACTAATCCCGGGCATTAGGAACCTTGAGTACAGAGACAGGTTAAAGCACATTTCTTTGTTCACCAGCAAGAATTAGCAGGCTGAGCAGGAGAGCTATGTAGGGGTTTTTCAACTCATAATTTGGGGCAGATAAACATAACTTTCTTCACTTTTTTTAATTAGTTACATGTACAAACACTCCTTCATATATACAGTAAACCCTCGCTCAACACTGGCTTGTCCAACACACTTTTAACCACAGTAGGCCCGCCCTTCAAATTCGTGGGGGTTAGGTCCTCAAAATGGCCGTGAATTGTCAAATCAGCGAATAATATTTGCTTACTGGGGGTACATTTTACTTGTGTACAAAGAAATGTATATTCACTTTATGTGTTTGCCCTTAGGACAATTATTTCTTTTACCTGTATTGTATATGTGTGTGTGTGTGTGTGTGTACACACACACTCACACACACTCACACACACACACACTCACAAAACACATACAAATAGACAATAATGGAAAAATACTTTGTTATTAATAATGCAAGGAGTAGACTTGAGGGTAGACTCACATTTTGAATAAATTTGTTTCTGATTATCTGTGAGAGTAATTTCCCATTATTGTTTATTTGTATGTGTGTTTGTGTGTGTGTGTGTGTGTAGACACACACACACAAACACACACACACATATATATAATACAGGTAAAGGAAATTACTGTATCTAGAATGAATGGCTCCCTGTCCCAGCTGCAAAAATGCCAGCAACTTTAAAACTACCCACAGACATTCTTGTGTACATCCAGGGTGTCATCTGTGAATAACAGAGCTCCAAGCTACAGCTGGAGCAGCCCACCAAGCTACAGCTAGAGCAGCCCACCAAGCTGCAGCTGGAGCAGCCTACCATGCTGCAGCTGCCCACCATGCTGCAACTGGAGCAGCCCACCAAGCTGCAGCTGGAGTGCATTATTATTTTCATTTTCATCTCAAAAGTAACTGACTGTCTCCTTTTCTTCTCAGCACCACAAAAACTCTCAATTTTACACTTGCCAGCCATTTTAAAGGGAAGTAGAAACAAAAATTTTGTCAGTACACAGCGCAATCACTAACACCAACGACGGTCAAACACCAACTGAGCGGGCTACGGTGTGGATGCTGTACACCACGAGGCGGCCCAGCCCACACTGTCGTACGGGTCGGAAACGTTTCGGTACTAGAAAATACGTAATTTTAAAAATATTTTATACGACTGCGGCGGTCGTATGTCCGGGTGGTCGTAAGTCGAGGAGTACCTGTATACTGTAATTCAAATAAAGGTAATTTACTGCTCAGAGTCAAACCAGAAGTGTCCGTCTCAGCCTACAGTGCACATGTTCTGTGGATGTTGGTTAATCCAGATTGGGATAAAAAAAAAAAATTTCAGGCATAGATTACTTCAACAATAATTTGGACTGCAACTGATAGAGCCTGTACAGTATTGACACCACGGTCTGTTTTACCACGTGCTCCAAACCCTGGAGCTGCCAGAGCCGGGGACGATGATCATGCTTCTCCAGAACAAACAAGACCTGTAAAAAGATGATGACGATATATTCATGCAAGTGACAATAAAGTTTCAACGGTGTGCAATATCTACAAACAGTATAGGGTGGATAGGAAGGGTGTGAATGACAGCCACATCTTCGCAGTAAACCCTGAGTGTACAATACAAAGTAGGAATTACTGTTACTAACAACTGTCAGCAAGTAGTTTAGGATATAACTTAACCTGAACAGACTGCATGCTTGTATATTCTAGCAGACTAAAAGGGTCAAGTTGATGTAAATTCACCGGTAGAATTAAGATATAGAGGGTGGCTTAGTGTCCCAGTGTGCTCTTCCCCCCTTCCCTACTGTTATCTTGACAACACCTAGCCACCACCACACAAAATAATGGAAGCAGGACATCCATAAGTGCAAGGCTGATCACTTGACACCATAAAGCAGTCGTTCCCAAATAGTTTCAGCCATTACCCCAAAACAAGTCAGACAACAATACTCATTACCCCAACATAGGTTTATCTAGTGTTTATTTCCGTACTATTTTTGGTCAAGGTCACTTTCTTCATTATCAAGATTTGCATTTTTGGAAATAAACTATGTTATTTAATTTAAACTCTCCTTTATTGTTAACTGAGTATTATACAGTAATTACAAGAACTTTCACTGTTGAGCAAAATGGCACTTTGGGTTGGTGACCATTTCTTGAATCGTGGGGATAACTTTCTCAAGGCACATCTGTCATCACTTTCAGGGTTCAGTCTGTTTCTATCTATACTACAGATGCTCAACACGTCCAAAAATCTTGCCCCACACAAATATGTTGACCCAAATGGTAGGAGAATTTTTGCTGTGCTTGAACTAGCCAACGGAAATTCCTTGCTATGAAATGTCCAGAAAGACGACAAATTCTCTGAGTCAAATTCCATCTGGATTAGGTGACTTGATTTCATTTCAAGGATTTCCTCTACAATTCCATTTGGTTCTTCAGGCAAATGTTCAATGGGACATCTGAATGGATTCTGCACCCATACTTAACTGACTGATCAATGTCAGGGAAATACTGCTCAGTCACAGGATCCTAAAGTGTGAAGTGATTATATACTGCACATCACTCAAGCTCACAGAATCAGTGTCTTCCAAGTATTCCCCAACTCTGGAAATGTAGCTATTTTACCCATTTTCAGCTTTGTCTCCCACAAGTCCAGTTTGGATCTTTTCATTAAGAGATATGACATGCTCTCCTGGTCCCAGCAGTGATGTGTTTTAAGCATTTAGATGTGAAAATATGTCCATCAAATAGCAGAGAAGAATTATTCAAACTGAGTCTCCAAATTTCCCTGCCAAGTTGTGTCCCATCTCTTCCAAAAACATTTCAATCTCAGTTCTTAAATAGAACACCGCAAGAACATTCCCTAAAGAAAGCCATCTGGTTTAGGCACAGTACAGCACAAGCTGATATTCAGATCCAACCTTCTCACACAGGAGGAGTGTGGTGGGAGACACTAGACCTGTCGTGTTCATTACGTGAAGGAGACGCGGTTCTGCCATGGGAGAGTGAGGCAAGAGGTACCAACTCTGTCGTGTCCAGGACATGTCTGACACATGACTGACCAGTGGTTGTGTATGGAATCAAAAGGCAGGAAGAATATGGTTATATTTCATGGGCTGTCGTTACCCCCGAAAAATGTCAAATTACTCCCTTTGGAATAATTTACCCATAATTGGGAACTGCTGCCTTAAAGGAAAGTTCTTTTTCCAAATGAACGATCAGTGATGACATAAAGCCACATTTACACAATGCCTCTTTTGTCCGACGGGTGAATCCTTCGCGACGTCCACCCCAAACTATGCCACATATCCTAAAAATTGAGAGCTTCCTGAACACAAGTGGCAAGGTCCTGCTTTATGAGAAAAGTTCAGGGATACTCCAGTTACCACAAAGGAGCATTCCTAAAACACATTATGAATAACAGATTTGCAAACATCTGGGCAATTTTCCCCATAAGAATTAATGTAATTAGAGGGGAGAGATGTGTTCCCAGGCAGACACTTTCACCACATATTCCTTTATATGTTCTCCCCAGTATCCGAGGCTATTAGGTACCAAGGTCACGTGTGTGCTGTAGTACTGCTAAATGTGAGGAACTAATAAAAATTATACTACACTAATAAAGATAAATTACCGCATTAACAGTTGGCAAGCTTCACTATGAGCGGGAGACTGGAACGACTGAAACTTCCAACATTACTCCCACCTCCCACAATCCGGGCACTAACTACTGTGCACGTATATCTACCCCAGAATACGAGTTGAGAAATAACAATAACGCAGCCACGGCTCGGCCAATTGGGGGAGGTTGAGATCCCGACACAACTCCCACCTTCCCCTCCCGCACTAACTCCCGCAGACATTAGAATTGTTTATTTTCTTTGTTTTTGACCTAATGATAACCATTTCTTTTACGGTGATATCTCCGTTAGCGGGAACAACCGCTGCAGAGTACTTCAAGGAATGAGATTTCCGGGTAACGAGATGACTCTCTCAGAGCCGGAAAAAAAATCCCTCATCCCTGGAAAATAAAAATGTTCTCGGAAGTTCCAGAAAATATGCCCGATTTTCAGCTCTCAAACCCGGTCACTATACTGTGCCTCTTGGCCACCACCATATTAGTTTACCTGGTTGATTGATTGTGGTAATTACATCCCTGGTGACACAACACCTTAGGTCATAAGCCAAACTAAACCAAGGCTTAAAAGACTACAATAAAGTACAATTAATACATAGAACTTTCACAAAAACCATTTAAATATTAATAGATAAAACTCAAACCTTGTGTAGAAGGCCGGCCTCCTCCATGAAGGAGAGGACGTCCCCTACCACCCCCCCCCCCCAAAGAGAGACAGTGAGACCAGAACAAATATAGTATATTGTGTTATGTTTATGAAAGCAGGAGTATCCTTACGACCCACGCATCACCATAGCAGCCAGACGTGATATTGCCATACATTGGGTTAGTATTTATATTCAGTGTAAATGTTCTTCAGTTGCCTCGAAAATTTTCAGGCAGAATTAGGGAAAAAAAAATGCTGGGAATAATCCCTACTTGTCAGCATCTGGGCCAACATGAGCCTCACACCGCCCATCAGACACATGAACAATCAAGGCTATTCACACAAGTGCCCTGATTTTTATATTTTTGGAATACTTGTATTTTTTTCTGATCTTAGGGAGGAAAAGTATTTAAAAAAAAGAACAAAAAAGAAAGATCACCACGCATGACATTTTTAAAAAAATTATACGAGATTGTATGAGTTAAAACATGACCAACTTACTGCTGAAAACACAGACCTGGTTGATACACTTCCTAACAACAAGAGGCATAACGGGGAACTGAGATTATCTTGAACCTGAAGCCTGCCTTAAGGCGTACACTGGGCCGTGGGAAAACGTGGACAACGGCACGACAGTGAAGACTCTCAGTTCTCGGCTTCGTCAACTGGTTCCTCCCGGGGCTTGTAATGGAGTCGGGGAGAGATCGTACCTCTTTGTTTTTTAAGCTTTTCAAGGATTCTGGAACATAATTCACTCATACTAATGGAGGACACCTGAGAGCCCTTAGAGGTGAACACAAACTTGTTAATGTAAGACAGTAAACAAATCAACTGATCCTCTTCATTGGTCATAAAATATTCATCATCATCATCGCTTTATGGCCAATTTCCACATAAAAAAAAAAACTGAGTAAATCGGCATCACCTCTTAAATTATTTATCTTTTACACTTTAATTATTGCAAAAGACAAATAATTCCTGCTTCTGAATGATGTAAACAACCTCTTCAGTCACCCACAAAATGGTTAAGACTGCCGAGAGAAATAAAAATAAGATACCTACCAATGGAGGATTTTCGTGAGAAGTGGGTATCAATATGAGTTGCGAGGTCATTATGGGAACCAAATCCCGCTCGACTACACACCGGACACACACCAATATCACTGTCTTCACTTTCCACCGGAGTTACCACATCAGACTGTTGAGAAAAGCATATGTGAGTGATGGCAAATTATGGAATGAAAATTCTTGTAATTCAAAGGGGCTAAAATAAGCATTATAGACAGTATACAGGCGGTGTATAAATTATCCAGCCTCATGTTAGTGCTTCAATACTGTACATTAATCCACTTCTGCTGAATAACACATCACCTCTATGTTATCTATGGAACCCCCAGAGTGGTCAATGGATACAGGGAGCATTTTTTTAAACGGCTAAAAATAAAAATCCTGCGTCCAATGTGTGAAGTTGCCGTCTCTCTGAGGCTAATGAATCCTTAGTTGGTGTCTCCAATAGGCTAAATTCTACTTAACACAACTCCAGAATTAAAAATATGTTATTGCTTACTTAAACACATTATTATTACTTTTAATTAATGGAAAAAAAATATTGTAAATACTGTACAGTATATAAAATGGATCCATAACTACAGTACTGATGATGATAACCCGAGACGATTATCATCTGTACAGCAGACACCCGACTCTTCAGAGCTAAGCAGTACACTGTACCTGTATCTGACCTATACAAGCATTATTATTTACAGTAAACCCTCAAAAGTTTAGACAATTTGGGGGTAAATGGGGTCCAGACTTGCTGATTGTCTGAACTTTTACCAAGTGGGGTTTTAGAGGGCCACTGTGCACTAAGCCTTCCCCCCATGACCCTAAATATTGTGTTTTAATGTGTAATAAATGTCAAATGTGTTTCCTTTTACATTTTCCTTTATACAGTATACAGTAGGCCCTTCAAATTCGCCAAATCTACAAATAACATTTGCTGACCGGAGGGGGAGGGGGGAGGGGTAAATTTTTACGTGTACAAAGAAATGTTTATTAACTTTATGTGTTTACCCCTAGGACAATTATTTCTAAAATATATATATATAATCAGAAAGAAATGTATTAACCCTTAAGCCCGGGGTGACGGTCCAGAACATCCTATCAACAAGCCCCGTGTGACGTTCCAGAATGTCCGCCTATTCCCGCCACTGTTTAAATACCCAGCACAGGTTATCAGGTTCCAGTGTGGCTATTTGCCTGTCACGCTACATCTTGGCCACAGGGAAGCTTACTGGACATAATTACCAACTTTTGTTTGTTTAATTTTCATTCTTTGTCCATTTTATGATGTTGTGTCATATACCGTGGTCCCTCGGTTAACGAACACAACTCGTTCCACAGAGTCGTTCATAAACCAAAAATTTGGTTTACCGAATCCATTATTTCAATGGGATATTGGGTAATTGGTTCCAGCTGAGGAGAGGTTGCCCATGACTGAGGAGAGGTTGCCCATGACTGAGGAAAGGTTGCCCATGACTGAGGAGAGGTTGCCCATGACTGAGGAAAGGTTGCCCATGACTGAGGAGAGGTTGCCCATGGCTGAGGAGAGGTTGCCCAACACTGAGGAGAGGTTGCCCAAAACTGAGGAGAGGTTGCCCATGACTGAGGAAAGGTTGCCCATGACTGAGGAAAGGTTGCCCATGACTGAGGAAAAGTTGCCCATGACTGAGGAAAGGTTGCCCATGCCTGGTATACACAATGTTTTGGTTTACGTATGTTCAGCTTCCATTAAGAAACAAAGGAAAGTTCACCATAAAGAATCAACTTTTAAGAAGCCCCAAGACTTGTTCCTCACCATTTCTTTGTCAAATTTACTACAGTATATAAATTTGGACTAGACGTTAACAAAGACGTTTCTTTATTGTGTGATAAACGTGCACCATGTAAGCTATGTAGAGACACTAGAACCTCCAGCCTGATATGTTCTCAGAAAGAGCTAATTATCCTTCATTAGCTGTGGATTACCTCTACAAAGATCTCCTGATAGTTATATTTTAGCTTTGAAGGAGAGTTTAATCCAAAGAGAAGAAGCTTGAGTTGGAAGTACGTATAGTACAGTACATTATGGTACATATACTGTTCCCAACATTAGAGTCGTAAACTTTATAAAGGTCTTATATGAGGGATGTACCATTAAGTGTCCTTCAAATCAAAACAACAGTGTAGACAAAATTCCCATCCTAATGGTCAACCAGGAACAAGAGCAATCACCTGTTAGGCCCCAAAATTACTGTGGCTCCCAGAAGTCTCGATTAAAATTACTTTAACTTTATCCACGAACTATTTAATCATGTTACAAAGTGCCAAGGACTCGAAGCCTCCTGCTCTGGCATCCTATGATGGGGAAGAGGTCCCATCTTGCACCTAAGGTCCTTCCTAACCATCCTAGGAACCAAAAGGGTAATATGCTCCAGAATTTCTGAAACTGTGATAGTTTACCCTCAACTGGGAGTGACGACCCTCCATTCTCTTTATGTGGTAGGGTCTTCTTCTGCTCCTCTTCCAAAAATCTGGAAGCAGAGGATTCCATTCTAATTCCCTTCTGAAAATAGGTCATGATTTATGCAAAATGACAACATAACCTAAATTCATTTGGAACCATTCAGTCATATCCCAAGAAGGAATAAAAAGTGATATACAATAAGCACTGTACTACAGCCTATCTACAGTACTATAGTAAAATGATTTGTTTAGAAACCTCCTAAACTACTACAAAAATAAAGAGTTAACTACAGATTACAATGACCCTTCACTAATATGACATCCACAATTTAATATTCTGGGCCAATGCATTTTATTTGGTGGTATACAGAGCTGTAGTTACTGTACAGGAGTATACTATATGAAACACATGTGTATAATTGTTGGTGTCGTTCAGCTTTAATTCATTCCGCAGTTTGCTAAGTTTTGCGTCTGTGTTCTGGACTGTACAGTATTCGCCCTTATGGAATTTGGGTAAATGTTTAAATTTTTTCAAACATAAAAATCGTGATATAGAACAAAAAATTACTGCCAGTCTACACCACCTCACCTCACTACCTCCTACAGCTCTCAACATTGTTTCTGCTGAGTTAAAATAAAGTGTTGTGTATTTATTATCATGCTACACCTTGAATGAATCATTTTATGTGTTTAAAACTGTTGATTTTCATTCATATTTTTTGGGCTGAAAAAAAAATCCTTTTGAATGTATCTACATATATAATGGGAGTCAATGGGAAAATTGCTCCCATGTTATGGAATTTTGCGTTATGGAAAAGTTTTCAAGAAATTAACACCTTCAGTAACCTTGGGGATGCCTGTATAATGACTAGGTGAGTGTAGATGCAGTTTCAAATGAACAGGTTAAAATATAAGTACAGTACATTAATCAAATGAAGTTCATAATTAACTAATGATTACATGTCAAATGGCCTACAGTCTTCACCATTAGGATTACAGCTCAATAGAACTAAACCCTTATCCTAATGGTTCGGTTAGCTTGTGGCCTACCGAGACTGTGGATTATTTGACCCATTAATTCTAGTCATAATTACCTTAGCAGGACTCAGGATATCCTTATGTTCAATATTGACATGAAGCTCGAGGTCTGGACTAGACTCAAACTGCTTCATGCACACAGGACAAGTATAGATGACTTCCTCCTGAGGGGTGACGGCTGGGAACGACGGCGACATCAGATCAAAGTGCGCTCGGTTTACGTGTTCTTCGAGCTTCGCCGGCGACGGCTCCTTCATTCCACATATGGGACACAGCGTCACCCGGGAGTCCAAGAGGGGGCTGCGCACGCCAGGACTCGCTAATCTGTTCCGTCTCTCCAACTGGTTCAGGTTAAGGGAGAGTTGGGCACGGTCTGGAGATCCCTGGTTATTGGCATCCCCCCCCTTACTATGAGATGGACTTAGGTTAGCATTGTAGTTATCGTTTTCTTCTACCATAATCACAGGCACATGATTGTCCAAGGATTTGTTATTCACTTGAGCTTTCCTCAACGGACTCGCAATTATTATGTGGTCGCCAAAACCGTTTGTTACAATTAAAGTATCGTCTAATGATTCATCTTGCGGACTCAAATAGTCCAAGTGGGCAGAATTTACGTGATGGACCATTTCATCGGGACTTATATCTCCTAGATCACAAAAAGGACACGAAGTTGTCCCCTCTATATGAGCAAACAACATGTGGGACCGCAAGTCCTCGTCCGTAAGTCCGTCCAATCCACACACTTCACACGAATACAGCGCCTCTGGCATCTTGGCAGCCATGATGAGATACCCTCTTCTTGCGCTCACACTACTGAAATGAACCAAAAATTAACAAATTATATATTAAGAAAAATATTAAAAAAAAATTTTTACAATTAGCCTTCCATCATTTATTCTTACCCCTGTACTGTACAGTAATAGTTGTGTTCTGTCGTGGTGCTCGCGAGGCCACAGGCAAATATATTTACAGCTAGCGAACAAGTGTACAAACTTTTATTTACAGCATCTGTTTTAATTGTGTTAGAGAGATAAATTTTGTACCACAATGATCCTGAATAAATTCTCTACATGACTGCTTCAATAAAATATCCTCAGACAAAATATTTAGACATGATACAATGAAGGACTCGATTCTTTTATGAAAAAAAAAGGTTATAAAAGTCCATGGTGGAGTTTATAAAATCAATATTAATTAGGTTACACACTTTTTTACTAATATAATCCTGAATAGTTTATCAAAAAGTTTGTTTAAATATATATATACAGTCCCATACTATACATAAAAAACAAAAAATCCATATGATCTGGGCATCAAACGGAGTAAATCTGGAGTGTGAGGCGTGGACAGTGTCACAGCCGAGACAGTGGAATTTTACACCCCGTATTGAGGAAAGTTTTCCTACTCTAAACTACACATCTTGCACAGACTGACACAGAACTGTATTTATTGTACACATACAATACAGTATATTGTAAATAAACAAAATACAATATACAACTGCATATATTATACTGAACTGTGGTCACCAACAGATGCTGTCAGGCCAAATGGTGTTACGATGATATAGGATGACCTACCTTTGTCCTGTACCATCTACTGTAGCAGCTAACTGTGACTCTCCTCTCCCTCTATCAAGGAGGGATTGGATACACACTGTAAATACACTGTCTATGGTGACCTGTGGTGTAATGGTCAGCATGCTCATCTCCCAAGCATGCGGACCCGGGTTTGATCCCCAGGCAGGGTGAAACTATGGTCAAGTTTCTTTACGTAATTTGCCTCTGTCTGCCCAGCAGTAATTGGGGACCGGATGTTAATCGATTTGCAAATCATTTTCTGGGGTAATGGCTAGCCAGTGCAGTTGGCGAGTTGTCCGGTCTTCTCGGAATATTCCTTGACACTGGGTCGTGCAGCTCGTTAACTCAGGGTGTGGGTGTTGTGTTGGCGACAGCTTCTACACCTTAAACAAATTCACGTCTAGGTGGCCCTTGGGCTGGCCGCCCTCGTTACACGAGTGACAACCATTATTATATCATACACTGTCTACTTTGTTACGTATACTTATAGTACAGAACATATTAGGGATAATAATCATATCATGGAGAGGAACAACAGTATAAATGTACATAAATCATCATTCATCAGAGAAACACTTTTGGTTGAATCAAGTCTAATTAGAGAAATAAATTCTATAACCTTAGTGATGGGCAGCACAAAACTGATAATATTTTACATAAATTTATATGTCAATGGCCTAAGGTTAAAAGTGCTTTGGAAAGTAATTGATCACCAAAACAGATGAGAGGATGTGAAACTAATCTTCAGGTTTTTCTGGCATAACTTTAACATCAAGAATGCCTCTGATAACATCACAGTGTCCTGGGACGCAGCTGCACCATCTACAATGAATGTAGTGTGGCCACCAATCTGGCCTGGTTAAGTGAATGATTTTGATAGCTTCAAAGAATCAGTGATGAATATACTAAACATTGTGTACCTAACAAGAGGTTTGAGTTAAAGAAGTGGAAAGTCTACTGGCTTCATGCAGGGAATCTCTGTAAAATAAGGAGATCATGTAGAACATTATCAGATGAGGATGATGCTGTTGGAGAGATCATCCTCCTCGTAGTGGACTTGGCCATCAGCCGGCTCCTTTGGTCCGCACAAAATATTTTCTAACTGATCGCATTTGGCCAAATTTTCCCACATACCGGGTAAGCTTGGACCAGCCAACATTTGAGTGAATCTTAGCCCTGTGTTAAGTGATACCAGGTAAAAAAAAAAGGTGTTGGAGCAAATCTATGTTGAAGGAACTTGTAGTAAGCGAAGGGGTGATGTACCACACAAAAACCCATCAGGCATGAACCCAGTTGATTTACTTGATTGTGGTAATTATATTCTTTAACATTACATCATAGGTCATATGCTGCCAAGTAAAATAAAAAGAATTAAAAGACTAAATTCAAATAATGTAAAGTAAAACATAATAGTAAATGACAAAGAACTTTCATAAAAACCATTTAAGTAATAGATAAAACTCAAAGCTTGTGTATAAGGCCGGCTCCCTCCACTCCCAGCATCAGAGACAGCAAAACGTCTCTTCCCTCAGCACTAGGAGAGGTCCTTATAGTGCTTGAATCTGTGAACTCGACGCACTCACCAGGAGGTGTGAAGACAGTCAAGGACTTGAGAATTAATCACAATGGGGAAGCGGTCCCTATAAGAAACAGCCAGTATAAAATAACTACCGGTAAATTGATAACTTGGCATTTAATATCTCGGAATTTCATATAATTCAGCACCTCTAAGATCTCGGATATTATTAAAAATAACTTGGAAATGAGTTATATAAATTATCTCAGGAGAAAATCTAAGCATATTGTACGTGAGCAACGTCGCTGCGTTCATACTTTGGTCTGGTGTTTGTTATTGTGGTCGAGATTGTTAATGGCTCCTCCACCCAGTACATGGATGTGGGAAGGAGGGGTATAAAGTACTATACATAGTATTGCAAAGTACTATACATCTAGGGCACCATAATTAATATTCAGCACTCCCTGGTATTATATGATTCCTGCAGTGCTTGCCTTTAATAACACCCAACAACCTCCCCCATGTCAGGCCACTGTGGACATCCCAGAACAGTACAGGACAGTACAGTATATATACTGTAGAGTAAAAACCCTAAATTTATATACCTGTAAAAATTAGCAACCAGGGTAAGTGCAGTACTTTTGTTTTCATAGATTTGTGTTGGAATGTTCACCACAAGTGCAGCATAACTTTAAGAAGGGAGACCGACTTATGGAGGTGTCAAACATTACTAACTAGCACCATATGCTTGCAAGCTTGGCTCTCTTTGCATGTATGTACTGTAATCTTGTGGGCACTCTACACATGCAACATATGTATCTCTGTACTGTATTAAGTGTGTGTGACATAACTGTAGAGATTGTTGTTTGTGGAGTCATCTATAAGAGAAACAAGAAATACTGAATATTAAATTGTATTTTGATCATGTACTTGAGTCTAGACACAAAAGCTGACTGTGAGAGGTGTACTTCACAGACATGCTGGCACACCTGACAGCAACAATACCACTACTTGGATTTACTTAGCCAGCACGGGTTTTTTATGTACTATACAATATTCATATTATGAAGAAAGACTTTATTGAAAAAAAAGGTGTAAAAAAATAAATAATGCAGTGCTGTAGAGAAGCCACAGTGAGCATATGAGCATTGCCTTGATAACACCCAGCTGACAGATCTTGCATGTCAGAGAGCCATCATTTCTTTATCCACCCCAAAGGTCCGCAACATAATTTATTTACCACTACAGAGAACTGGACCAGAAACATAACATGGAGTAGAAGTCCTCACAAATGAATACATTACCCATTAGTAGACAACATAATGATAATATATTACTACTGTACTGTCAATACTGTTGTGTATTGGTGGACAAACTTTACTCCAAGTGTGATAAACAATAACACCAAGGCAAGGTACTGATCAATATTAATGGCATTGACCCACATACATACACAGAGAGGTGGTGGGTGGTACATACCTCCCAAAATAAAGGGACAATATTCCCCACAGTATATTACTGTCACAAATGTGTAAAATATCTAAACAAGTTATAAAGTTTTAAATTGTCCCTGAAGTACATTATGCCTTTAAAGCCATAAGAAAATATACAAACTGTATTGAACGCTGGTACTGTACTGCACAGTATACTGAACATATACTAAACTGTACAGTACAGTATACTGAACTGTATACTAAACTGTACAGTACATTACAGTATACTAAACTGTACAGTACAGTATACTGTACTGTACAGTTTAGGGGCAGCTTGATGTGAAGTAATAAGGCATAATAAGAGTGGTGATGGACCAACAAAGATTGGTAGAGACTTGAACTTGCCACCCTAGACTGTCTCTACCATCCTCAACACAGGTAAATACTTTGTGTCAATTTATGCTTTACATTGCTTATTTAAGGCTTATAAAGCTTGCTTTATATGTCTGCTTTACTTTCTTGGTTGACAGTGTACAGTACAGAGATATATCAAAAAGGGTAGATGGGAGTTTGTGGAGATTGGCTGGTCCTAACACCTAGTTGTTATGTTCTTATGGGATGAATTGCTTTGATAACTGATGATTCACTAACCAACGACTTTTCCCGGTCCCTATCTGTGTCAGCTAACGGTGTACACATGTACAATGATATCCCCAATGAGCCGGAACAATTGAGTTTGAACCATTTCAGGGATAGAAGATTTCGGATATCCAGACGATTTTCTCAAACCGGAAAATTCCTTGTCATTAGGTGCTTTACACATTTCAAGAAAAAGTTTCAGAGTCTAAACTACGTACCTTGCTGCAGAGAGACACTAGCCCACCTCCTCAGAATGTTTCTAGGTGCTGGGGAAATTTTTCCAAGAGTCTAAACTATTAGAGTCTGTAAAAGCAGTTCTCATTAAGATAGAAACCACATTTCTTTACTAGAATAATCCTGAATAGTTTATCTAAAAGTTTGATGAAATATATTTAAAAAATAAATAAAACTCTATATGATAAAGGCGTGTGAGGAGCCTCGTGAATAGATCTGTGTTAGAGTGAAGACTGGTATTTTCCACTCCCATGGAGCTCTGGGGATTAGTGGGTCATAATATTTACTGGCCTGATGACTTGATGCAGCGTCAAATGGAGGTAGGAGTGGGGGATTAGTTGTCTAATATTACTGACATGAAATGTTGGGTCACCTATCGTTGGGTGGTTGAATGAGTGAGTCTTATGACCTGAAGACATCTGAAATAAAGATGAAAGCTAAGGTATTTTTGAGGTGCGAGTCTGCTAGAAAAAATGTATAGCTTTTTTATTCACAACTTCTGCTCTGGTGTGACAAAGAAATGAATTTGGTACTGTTGTTTACATGGAGATGGGTTCCTGATGAACTTATTTTATGCCTATGAGATATACAGTATAGTAATGAAGGGTACAATTACAGTAAGGGTACAGTACAGTAAGGCGGTGCAGTGGGGATTGCAGTGCAGTGAGTTGCAGTGCAGTGAGGTTGCAGTGCAGTGAGAGTTACCCAGTGCAGTGAGGTTGCAGTGCAGTGAGGTTGCAGTGCAGTGAGGTGCAGTGCAGTGGTTACCCCAGTGCAGTAAGGTGCAGTGCAGTGGAGTGCAGTGCAGGTGCAGTGCAGTGGGGTGCAGTGCAGTGGGGTGCAATTGCAGTGGGGTGCAGTGCAGTGGGGTGCAATTACCCAGTGAGTGCAGTGCAGTGAGGGTACGGTGCAGTGAAGTTGCAGTGCAGTGGAGTACGGTGCAGTGGGTGCAGTGCAGTGAGGATTTTGGTGCAGTGAGTTGCAGTGCAAGTGAGGTGCAGTGCAGTGGGGTGCCAGTTTTGATTGCAGTGGAGTGCAATTTTGATGAGGGTTACGGTACGGTGAGGGTGCAGTGCAGTGAGGGTGCAGTGCAGTGGTGCAGTGCAGTGAGGTTGCAATTGCAGTGGGGTGCAGTGCAGTGGGTGGTGCAGTGCAGTGGGGTGCAGTGCAGTGGGGTGCAGGCTGCAGTGAAGTTGCAGTACAGTGGGGTACAGTGCAGTGGAGTGCCAGTGCAGTGCAGTGAGGGTGCAGTACAGTGAAGTTGAGTGCAGTGAGACGTTGCAATTGCAGTGGGGTGCAGTGCAGTAGGTGGTACAATTGCAGTGAGGTGCAATTGCAGTAAGGAGTGCAGTACAGTGCAGTAAGAGTTTTGAGTGTGCAGTGGGGGTGCAGTGCAGTGGAGTACCAGTGCAGTAAAGAGTACAGTGCAGTAAGAGTACAGTACAGTAAGGGTGCAGTACAGTGAGGTGCAGTACAGTAAAGGTGCAATTGATGAAGTTACAGTGCAGTGAAGATTTTTCTGATGCAGTGGGGTTGCAGTGCAGTGGGGACAGTGCAGTGGGGTGCAGTGCAGTGAGTTGCAGTACAGTGGAGTGCAGTGCAGTGAGTTCTGTTAGTGCAGTGGGTGCAGTGCAGTGGGGTGCAGTACAGTGAGGTTGCAGTGCAGTGGTGCAGTGCAGTGGAGTGCAGTGCAGTGGGGTGCAGTGCAGTGGGGTGCAGTGCAGTGAGGTGCAGTACAGTGCAGTGGGGACACAGTGCAGTGGAGTGCAGTACAGTGCAGTGGGGTGCAGTGCAGTGAGTTGCAGTGCAGTGGAGTGCAGTGCAGTGGAGTGCAGTGCAGTGGTGCAGTGCAGTGAGGTTGCAGACGCAGTGGAGTGCGGTGCAGTAAGGGGTGCGGTGCAGTGAGTTGCAGTGCAGTGAGAGTTGCAATGCAGTAAAGGGGTTGCAGTGCAGTGGGGTGCAGTGCAAGTAAAAATTACCAGTACAGTAAGGGTACAGTACAATTAAGAGTACAGTACAGTAAGGAATTTTAATTACAGTAAGGGTACAGTACAGTAAGAGTTTTACAGTACAGTAAGGGTACAGTACAGTAAGGGTACAGTACAGTAAGAGTACAGTACAGTAAGGGTACAGTACAGTAAGAGTACAGTACAGTAAGGGTACAGTACAGTAAGGGTACAGTACAGGTAATATATGAGAACAACACCAGAAGGAGTTGTTCAATTTTGTTCAAATTTTCCACAGATAATCTTATTATATTTTAAAATAGATGAAAATTGTTATTTTAATTATATTTTTGTTCTTTTTTTGTTTTTCTCTATCTACAATCATAAATCCCCTGTAGTGGGCAGGGCATGAAAGATGAGGGACATTGCAGGGTAAAATACAGTGAAAAACTGATCAGATGACACTAAAATGACGTTTCTACGTGCTTTGTATGCGAAGAAATGAATTATTTACCATAAACACAACTCTGAAAAATCTGACGAGTCACTGCGTGTCTTCTGTCTGTTTACAACAGACCCACCCGGTCCAAGCGTACTCTCACGTCCACAAAAAACATAAAATTACACCATGATGCTTCACCAAAGTTGCTTTTATTGGTACCAGATATCATAATAAGTACTTCTGTTTAATATGACGGGGTCCGCACCCTGGCTAGGGAGTTAGGTAAAGTAAGGGCCTGAGGGGGCGGAAAAAAAAGCAAATGGAAAAATAAAACAGATCAATAGTGAGAAACATAATGTATGTTTATGTTGTGTTGTAAGAGAAACAATTGAGACCTTACAATTGTGTGTAAATGAGGCAGAAAGTCAGATCATCAACCTGGGACTTGGTCACATATGGCAGCAGGGTCCACCATTAGACAACACATTATGCTTCCAATATCTTCCCAAGCAGTAGTACCTCCCTGTTTGATAGCTGCCTACTGCCTACTTATGTGATAATCATTTCATGTACAGTACAAATGTTTTGTTTGGTAGATAATTATTAGGCCCCTAAGCACAGCTACTGTGTCTTCTTGGCAGTAATGAGGCAGTGATGTCTCATCCCAGGATGTAAACAGCCAATCATATTGACTTATTTCAAAACAGTCCACTGCCTGTGATTGATCAACACCGATGCTCGGTGTAAGCTTATGAACCGTTCAGTACAGACAGCTACTGTAATGTCCACAAAAAACGTAAATTTACACCATATCATAGTAAGTTCTTTCCATTTAATATACCGGGGGGTGGGGGTCTGGAGGGAAGGCAGAGCCCCCAGGCTAAGAATTTAGGTAAGGTTAGATAGATTTGCTTGGTTAGGTTAGCGAGATCTTCTAACAATGTTTCTGTTGCTTGTTTTTCACATCAATTAAGGTTAGGTCAGGTTTAATTTAGAAATAATTTTTTTTAACACATTTGCACAAACTATGACAGCGTTCACTATAAGACAGTGAGACTGCAGCGTTTTTATAATCGTTTTCCATGAAAAATCGGCCGCTGGTCAGTTGTGAATAATTACCAAGTTTTCAAAGGTATGTTTGGTGTTCTTTTAACTATTTTACCCCACTTTTCCCTCTTCAAGGCCCTGCCCACTTTGAACAACCAATATCGTTGGAAATTGGTTAGATCTAATTGGTCAATATACTCGAGAAATATAAATTTGCATCAATAATGTAAAAAAGTAATTTTCTTTCCTTTTTTTGCTCTTTCTTCCCATATAAATAAAATATGAAATTCCAAGTTTGATCTAAAACAAATCTTTACCAGAAATTCTAATATGTAGTTTTTAATTCATGTGATTTTTGGTTAGGTTAAGATTGGTTGAAAAATAATGATCTTCACTTATGGTTCCTTATCTAACCAAATTCATCAAAATGAAACACCAACAAACCTAACCCAAACTTAACTAAATTCAACAAAAGGAAATATTACCAAACCTAACATAATGAAATCTACCCTAAATTCATATACAATAGCTTCTTTCTTTAATTACACAGATGAAGAGCATAATTTTGAAATCAGGCAGAACAAACTAATGAATATTTACCTGTGCAGCCTTTGTAAGGAAATTTTCTGCACAGTGTTAAATAGGCTAACTCTTCTTTCCTAACAACTTGTGTCACTCATTCAAGGCTCTGACCATTGACACCTTCAATAACTATGGGGAGGTCAGTCTTCATCAGAATGTAGAACTGTACTTAACATTTGCAATGAATTATCTGGAATTTTGGACAATAATAATAACAAACTAGTAATTAGTAATATGTACGGGTATAACACAGACAACACCGGGTCTTAAATGTCAAAGGCTTCCAGAAGTGAGATTCCAGAATGAGCCAATGACACATCAACTTGAAACCATTATTATGATCTAAAACACCATTTAATGAGACATGTACCACGTGAGAATCCTGTGAACTGACAAGTAGTAATGTTAAATATATATACACATATAGATGGATAGATATACGAGTGACACCGGCGCCTTGACAGGGGTTACACTGCACCAGTCTGTATACCAGGGCCACCAACCCTCCATACTAACACTCCCTTTATACACCCTATTTGAGGCCATTTTCCTAAGATTTTCCTTTAAAAAATACAGTAAGGAAACTCACCCACACAAACAATAGCCAGTCAGTCCTCTCAGTCACAGACAATCTTAACAAAAGTCTTGAGAATTACCGGTGCTCTCTCCTGCATTGATTTTTGACCTGCCATCAGCTGTTTTGAAATTCCCGTTTTCTGTAACTTTGTTTTGTTTTCTTTATGGGGTCTCTCTATTCCTGGGCTCTGATTGGCCGATTTCTCCTGTAACAACCAATCATTGCTCCGCTGTAAACTATGACGTCAGCATGTCTTGGCGCCAAAATCTGTAGTGCATTTAGTAAACAAAGTTGATGAGGACTCGAGTCACTCCTGCAGGATGTTCCTCTCAGACCTGCGGGAGGAGTTTTATGATGTGATTAAAGGGAAGGTAAGACTACACACACCCTTCAGATGATCAAGAGTTGTTGCTAATTGTAATATATGCTGTCATAATGTTTATTTTTAATGTTTATTTTGGTATAATGTTTATAAGGTTGCAGGAACTTTGAGGGTTTTATAGTTAAGCAGGTAACTATAGGGGTTATATTACACCGGTACATTGTAATATTCCTGTATAATAATATATCGGATTAACCCGCAGGCGAAATTGACTGAAAACTATTATAAAAACACCGGATTTTCATTGTTATATTATGGTGGACACTTGTAGTTTGTGGAAGTACAGTATGTTAAAAAAATTATATATTTTTTAAAGTAAACGCTACTTAATATTTGTGGGTATGAAGAACAGACCTAACCAACCAAACCAAACCTACTTAACCTTACCTAACTTCCCCGGTATATTAAATAGAAACAACTTACTATGATATGGTGAAATTTGAGGCATTTTCTGGACGCGAGATGATATTGTCACATCGGTGTTATGCAGCCTGGCGGGTTAGTCTTGTATATTAACCAAATTAAATTATTGATTTTTCCTTTTTTTTTTCTTATAATGTTTAGATTGTATATCAAGTCACTAGTGGAGCAAAGAAATGAGGTAATACTAGAGCAATAACTTTGGTTAATATTTGGTGTTCGTCAACCATGGAAACTACAAACAAAAAGATTTTTTTCTGGTGTATTTTGGGTTTTTTCAAGCGAATCTCACCTTCATTTCCATCGAAAATGAGCCTCTATGGAGATGTGACCCCCCCCCCCTCGTTAACAAACAATATTGGTTGTTCAAAATGGACAGGGCTCTATAGTAGAGGGAAAATGTGGGGTAGTGTACTAAAAACAATGGTAATTGTTCGGATAATGACCGTCCTCTTTTTTATTGAAAAAGGGTTGAAAATACTCAGTTTTCACTGTTTTAGGGGATACAGCAATTGTAACCACTCATTTGTGACGCAAATGAAGATCAAATTCGTATGACTTACACCAAATACCACAGGAAAAATAAACATTTATGGTCAAACAGTAGTTGGGGCTGAAACTGTAAATTTTACCACCTATCCTAACTTAACCTATCTTAGCTCACCTGTATCTAGAAAGCTGAGTATTTGCCAAAGAAAATGAATAGAACTGAAAGTAATCAGTGTACAAAACTGTCTAAAAACACCTCAAAATTTCCGAGCTGCTGACGGTCACCGGTCGTGTATTACCCTAAAGAACACCGAACACGCCTTTGAAAACCTTACCTAAATTTTTCTAACCTATAAAAAGGTTAAGAATCTCTTGAGTTTATGGGTCCCTCCTCATCTGAACACCAAAATCAATTCCACCATCACATACTAAACACCGAAAACAGGAATAAGGTATAAGAACACCTCTACCAGCAGCAGAAGTTGTTCAATTTAATTCATTATTTTCAAAGATTATATTTTTATTATTGTAAATATTTTAAATGAGGCGACATGTACCAGAACCTAATAGAACCTGACCAAACCAACCAAGGAAACCAAACTAACTTTACGTAACTTTCTAGACAGGGGGACCAAACCCCCGTCATCTTAAACACAAGTACCGGGTACTTATTATGATATCTCGTACCAATGAAAGCAACTTTGATGAGGCATCATTGTGTAATTTTGTTTTTTGTGGACGTGAGAGTACGCTTGGACCGGGTGGTTCTGCTGTAAACAGACAAACGACACGCAGTGACTTGTCAATTTTTTTTTAGTATTTACGACACATACAGGGAGTCCCCGGGTTACAAACGGGTTCTGTTCCCGAAGACGTTCTTAAATTGGATTCGTACGTAAGTCAGAACACATGCTATATGTATACCATACATACAGAACAATGTTTAAAATCCCACTACAGTGGGGTATGCTATAACGAACGGATTCTACTACGAATATTCCTATACGAACGGTTTTACCTATAAAATTGAGAATGCAATAACGAACGCAACTCCTACAACGAACGCGGATGAATACGGGACTATTTCGTCTGGCGCATGAATATTGTTGTGCCGCGGCTCACAACAAGAGCATCAGGCGCCATATTTGTTCATTGTGTAGTCAGTGCACCACTGAACTTGTTGAAATTTCGTCTTTTGATGTGGAAATTCGTGTTATTTTTATAACTATTTTGTTATACAAGTGTACAATTGTAACAATGAATCGTCAAAAGCGAGTGAGAAAGCTAATAACCCTTGAAACTAAGAAAGAAATTATAAATAAACAGACAAAGTGCCTGTAAGACAGTCACCAAAGAGGGCTAGGAAGGATGACTCCTCTCCTTCCACCTCTTCTCCATAATTCTCTCCTCCCCCCTCCCCCTCTGCCTCCTGTCCTACATGCTAACAACACTAAGGTAAGATAAAGTACCGTATTTTTTACAATTTCCACGGAAATTTTTCAGTGTTAAGTAGTTGTATTTGGGGGCCTGGAACGGATTAATCCTATAACGAACGAGGTTCTAGAACCAATTAGATTCGTTATGGCATACCCCACTGTACATCATAGCCTAAGTCCTTATATACATCTAGAATCACTTAATTTAAGACAAAAAAAGAAATAGAATGACAAAATACAGTAAATGAAACTAAAAAATAAGTCCTCAGGTAAATAAAATGCTGTAAGTTTCAAGTTTAACCTCGTTCGTATCAGCGGGCGTTCATAAGTCAAGGACCCCCTGTAATTAATTTCTTTATGTACAAAACACGTAGGAACATCATTGATCAGTTTTCACCGTGTTTTACCGCGTTGTTTTCCCCCATACTTCATGCCCTGCCCACTACAGGTGATTTATGATTGTAGATACAGAAAAACTAAAAATAAATAAATAAATAAATACTGTACTTATAATTTAAATAAAGCTGTTGCCTCATTTAAAATACTTAGTATAATGATAAGAACATCTGTGGAAGAAATTAACAAAATCAAACAACTCCTTCTGGTGGTAGCAGTGATCTCATACATTCCCTAAGCTCTTGAAAGGTTAGGTAAGATTTTTTTTTTAGTATTTTACCCCACATTTTCCCTCTACTTTAAAGCCCTGCCCACTTTGAACAACCGATATTGTGGGTTAATGTGTGTGTGTGTGTGGGGGGGGTTATCTCCTTAACGGCTCATTTGTGATGGAAATTAAGGCAATACAGGAGCATATGGCTAACACCAAAAGGAATTGCTAAATTTTGTTCACTTTTTACACATATCTTCTTTGGATGATAGTGGTCAGGGTATGAAAGATGAGGGAAATTGCAGGGTGAAATACGGTGAAAAACTGATCATGTAACACTAAAATGATGTCCGTGTGTGCTTTGTGTATGAAGAAATTAAATATATACCGGATAATATTTAGACCTTGACTGTTGTTACATTCCCCACTAATGTTTTTAGAGTCAGGATGATCTGATCAATATAGGAAATATTGTATGTTTCATAGAGATGATTTTTGTTATGGAAGTCCATTTTGTTATCAAGAGTGAGGTACTTCCCCGTCTGGTCCCTGAGATATGCTAGGGACTGTCAGTTGATTGAAGATATTCAATGGAGGGTCACCAGACTGGTGCCTGCACTTTGGCACCTCAGCGATCCAGAGAGATTAGGTTTCCTGCAACTGCCTAGCTTATATTACAGATGGTGACCTACTCGAGGTGTATAAATATCTTAGAGGGCACTACTCTGTCGAGTGTCCATACCTGGAGCTGGCAAATGTCTACCCCACAAAGGGTCACAGCTCAAGGTGGAAGAAGCAGCAGGTCCAGAGAACTGTGAGGGCAAACTTTTTCTGAGTGAGAGTTTGCTGTGATGGTACCGAGTGTGAGCTGTTTCAGAGCCAGACTTGACCAACACTGGAGCAGGTCCAGGTACATTCAGGAGCCGGTGCATGCCCAGTACTTGCCAACAGTGGGTAACAGAGATGTGACCGATCGCCCAAGCGGCTAATGAGCTGATCGGTGGTGAAGAGGATAAAAGTAAAAGGTAGATGGCATTGTCCCATCCCCTCTGAATGTTTAGGTTAGGTTATGGTTGATTAAGTTAGGAATTGGGGGGGTCTGGGGGACAAAGCCTCCCAGTTACAGTTCCAGGTAATAATTGGCGACAGTTTCAGTTTACCACGTGAGGCAGTGAAGTGAGGTAGTTTACCAAGTATACTTAGTGGACTGTATTGGGGGTGCTACAGCCAGGTGGATCACTTGCTTCTTGCCCTAAGAGTTGGAGGGTCACGCCCGGGGCACCTTCGCTACACCCATCTGCCGACCACTTTGTATTGAAGGCTTTATATACAGTTAGTTCTCGGGGCAACATCGGCCTTTTCACGTGCTGTTACTTTATTAGCCAATAACTCCTGGCTTCATCCATGGTGGAGCAAATGATGATGTGGTGTTTGGATTTTATGAACTAGATTTGTTCATCGTGGTACAGACGCAAGAACTTTAGGGTTATTTGTCAAGAAATAAAGTGGCATTTGTTCCATCCATCCTTCTGTCATTACCTGCCTCAGTTTTCATTCATGTCTTAAGTTCTTTCGTACGTTTATTTTTGTTGATGAATATTGAAATTGTGTTAGTGTAAACCTTTCCTCTTTTAAACAGCGTATCCTGTTGCTTGTGCATTTTGACATCGACGGCATATGTGCAAGTAAAATTCTACAGGCGCTCTTCCGGACCGATCACATATTGTACACGGTTGTTCCTATTCAGACACGGACTGATCTCCTCAACGCTTTCCAACAACATGCAGAACAGGTACGTTTAACCCATTCATTGTGGCAGCTTTTCAAAAACAGGCAGACCAGCTCTAATCTTCTCGGCATTCTTCCCGGTCGACTCGTTCGCGGAGAAACCACTCCGACAGGGGCGGCGGACTGGCCTCTTTCTAGTCATAAGAATATTTAAAATAAACACGGTGAATAAAGATTTAAGTAAGAATAATAAATACACTCTGCTTATGTATGAAGAATGATGGTGGTGGTGTAGGATGTTGGGCAAATTATTTGGTCACATGTATTTATACGTTTATAGTCAAAATCGCATTGGACAAACCAGCGTTGAGTGAGGGTTCACTGTATAAAAATAAAACTTTCTCAGTTTTATATGACTTGTATATTACATAAAATTTTACAGCTTTATAACATTATTGAAAGTTTCCCTCTTTCAGGTAAAACATGTAGTGCTAATAAACTGTGGAGGCTGTATTGACCTGGTGGACTTCCTGCAGCCTCCAGAGGATCTCACCTTCTTTGTGGCCGACAACCATAGGCCCCTTGATATATGTAACATTTATAATGGGCAACAGGTAAGGATAAAATATATACCAAATATAGGGTGGCCCAGAAAGAATGTCCCTTCTTCCCTCCCTGCCTGCTCCTTGCCTCCCTCCCTCCCTGCCTCCCTCCCTGCCTGCTCCTTGCCTCCCTCCCTCCCTGCCTCCCTCCCTGCCTGCTCCCTGAGACACTAAGTTGGAGGGAGACAGGGACATTTTTCTGGGACACCCTATATGCCTTCTCATTGGTCCTGGACTTGTTCGGTGGAGCCTTTCTGGATCTACTTTTGCAAATTCAATGATGGTTGAAATTTTCCATGAATGTAACCCTCACATACACTGATGGCTCATAGTGTAAGTTAGTGAGACAAGTTTAGGGTTTCTGGGAACACTGGGGTTAAACCTATAAACTTGTTGATGCTATTTTGTTAAAGTGTAGCAATAACTTTTACAGTGTAAGTACCGCATTTGATGGCCTATACGATGCATGACTGTATAAGATACACAGCTGTATAAGACACGTGGTGCATAAGCCTTTTTTTTAGGGAAATTGCCCACCCGGGTACAGGTCATCGACCCACAGGGCCTAGGGGGTGAAAATGTTTGAGTAAATAAAAAATTATAAAATATAAATTAGAGAGAAAAAGACTATACCAATCTACACCACGAAGATGCCGGAAAAGAATCTTTTTGAAGTGAGACATTGTATGAGTATGGAAATGCAGAAGGCAGAGCATTCCACAGTTTGGCTGTGTGAGGAAAGAAGGATGTACTATAACGGGTTACAGTGGTTCCTCGGCTAACGAACACAATTCGTTCCAGAAGGTCATTCGTTAACTGAAACCATTGTTTCAATGGGATTTTGGGTAATTGGTTCCAGCTCACCGAAAATTACATACAAAGTAAAAAAAAAATGCAGTAAAGTACACTTACTGTGAGGTGTGCATGTAGAAGGCTACTGGTTGATGATGATGATGATGGGAATTAGAAGTGTGGGCAGAGGAGAAGGGAGAAGAGAAGGAAGTGGGGGTGAAAGAGAAGTCACCCCATGCTTGATGCCGTCATTTCACCCATAAAATTTTAAGTTCACTTGGTGTAATTCAAGATTATTTTCTTTAAATCAACACTGCACGGCACTATATATTGTCAATATGTTAAATAAATTTCAGAATGACCAATAATTGTACTGTAAAAACATAATAATACTCTGTGTTCAAGAGACCCACAAGCAAGATGTTTCCTCCACTGAACAGAGATACAAACTGAGGCCTTGGTGGGTGAGTGAAGTGGCTGATGGGTGCACCAAAAACTAGTTCCCTGTACTGCAATTATGTTAAATAAGTGTTAAAATGACTAAAAATTTTAATATGAAACTTGGAAAATTATTGAATAGTACAACCTTCTTGATATTTACTCCAATTTTAACGAATGTAAGCCCTAGAACCGATTTCTGTATTGGCGGACTAATCTTCCAGCTGGTGAGCAAGCCAAAGCATGTCGAAACATTTTCGTAAGAATTTCGTTAACCGAAATGAAGATTTTTATGGAAGGTAATTCGTTAACCGAGGCGTTCGTTAACCGAGGGACCACTGTATACTATTGTGACCGACATCCACACAGAAACGGTGGGCACCGCGGGCAGGAAGAGTGTTATGAGCCCACGGTCTTGCTGGCGGTACACAGGATGCCAAATCCACCGAACATTGCCCGTTAAAGTACCTGTAAAAGAGAGAGTGAAGCAACATTGTGGCGAAGAGAAAGGGAAGAGAGATTATCAACTGAAGGTGGAGAGTTAATAAGATGAAATGCCTTTGATTCAACCCTATCTAACAATTGGACAGAAGAAGAGCCACCCCAGATATCAGAGCAGTACTCCAAGTTAGGACGATTGAATCCCTTATTTACTTGAAGCAACTACTCAGGAGTGAAGTAGCTACGGCATCTGTACAACATTCCCAGCTTTCGGGAGGCAGCTTTAGCAATGTTGTTGATGTGTGGCTTCCATGATATATTTGAGGAAATGGTGTTTTTTGTATAAGCTTTTAGGGGAAAATAGTGCATCTTATAGGCCAGTAAATACAGTATATTGCAGGCTGGTCTGGATGAGAAACTTTTGAGGCTACGGAGGAACCATGCGACTTAGAAGACACTGTGTTTGTGTGTACGTACCACTGCAGCTGTAACATTAGGAATCAGGATATTTTGAGGCTCTCCTTTATAATGAAAGCCATTATGTTTACTTTCAACTTGTATTCTTTTACAGATTCGGATCTTGACAAAACTTGGAGATGATGAGGAAGTGCCAGCTTTTGATGATGTGTTTCGTGAAAATGAAGTAAGTGGTATACTTATGTTAAAATAATATTTAATGATTTTGAACGCTGCCTGATTCATGTTTACGCCTGTAAACATTCGTCTGTGATATCAGATCCTTATTGGGAAAGTATTAGCTGTGAAACGGCTTCCTCCAATCATAACTAGAGTCCCAAAACGTGTATAATATGGACACGAAGTAGTACCTTAAGCTGTGTATTCTTATACTACTCTATTAATTATGTATAGTAAAGTATTACAGAACACGTATTAATCCTATGTAATATTTCCATTTATTATGCACCATGTTATGTATGTGAATTATCATATTTACATTTTATGTATTCAGCTTCTGAATGCTGGCATCTGTACATGCCAGCGCGGAGTGATACAGAGAGTTGAGACCGCTAGTCCTTATGGTGTGGAAGCCGACTGTCTATTAGTTCCTCTGTACATCTACCGTACGAGAATACGAGAATAAGAACCTATTTTCAAGATAACGAGTGTTTGCGTATATCCTCAGTAGTGTAGAACATTTTGGGGGTATCAAAGACAAACATAGAAAACGTTCTCCAAGAAACAGACATTGTTGTTAGAAGTAGATGGGCTAATAAGCCGAGACAGCCATGTTATTTGTGCACATATTGTCATACTTGTGAACTCAATACAGGTACCTGGTACAGTAGTAATGGGTCTTTTGTGTAAAGAGAAAATTTAGTAGAGTAGCTCATCGTCTCTTGAAAGACAAGTTTTAATAAAGGAATTTGTTTCCTCTTTTTGTGAAGAAACAGATACTCTAGTAAAGACAGCTGCCAGGATTAAATATCTGAACCGAATACTTTTATTTGTTGAACTAGATGTGTGGATCTGTACAGGGAATAGGGACCCCCTCGGGAGACCTGCATCAGTAAGAATATTTGGTTACACCTAGAGAACAAATTTTATTTCAAACCATAATTGAGGCCTTGTTTAAGACAGTGACGAGCCCATACTCTTTAAAAAGATATATCGAGTGTCAAACTTTATGACCTTTGAGAAATGCAAAGCATCACCAAGTATAGTATTTTAATAAATGAGGTCTTATTTTGTAGGTATTTTACTGTAGGTTATGTGTGTAATAATGACCACAGAGGCAGCAGTAAACAAACACGTTAATGACTTTCTGTAGAGTGAAGATGAGGAGGAGAGCGACGAAGATGGGGGTAAACGGCCGCGCTTTGATGAGGAGGCCCTAGAGAAGCGGCGAGCAAGACGTCAGTGGGAGCAGCAGCGACACAAAATTGTCTTTGACTACACACAGTTCTCCTATTATGGAAGTTCAGTAAGGAATATCTAAATTTGGGTAGTTTTCTTTTTCTTACTGTCCACTGACCCTCACTCACCCCATGGGCCTATGATGATCTTTGCTCTGTTTTAGGAGTGTTTTTTAGGGAGACTCTTAGCCCTCGGAACCTCAAAATTTTGTCCGAGTCTTCCGAAGTCTGTGTGTATCTGAATAAATAGTTTTAAGAAATAACAGGTGTTACATTTCTACCATGCCAAAATATGTCAGTTGCCTCTCACAACTGAGTGCTAATGCTATCGTTATATGTAAGTAACCACAGACTTTACAGAGAAGTTGTCTCAGTGTGCTAGTTTGCCTTGTGACTCGCTGCACACCTCACTGCGGACATTTAAATCACATAAGTGTTCCAACAACAAAAAGTTTAAGTTGAAAAATCCTTCAGTTTTTATATAATGGAGGGTTTGTTTGTAAAGAAATGGAATGGGAAAAAAGAGTACGTTTGGGTGCATAGCCGAGGAGAGGAGACGGCGGGGTAGGAGTGCTGGCCAACTCGTCAGCCACTGAACCGTTTACAGCGACAGTATGCAGATTCACCGTAATTTCCATATTACAGTACTCTTAAATTCCTCTGATGTCGGGTTAATAAAACGACATCATAAAATAATAAAAATTTCCCCCCCAAAAAAATCTTACACTCAACCCAAAATGAATTATTGAGCCATAATATACTCCTGGTCTCTTGTTTACTAGTACACTATTGTCCTCTACACACTCCTCACCTCTTTCATGAATCAAGAATGCCTAAACAGTATTGATGTTTACTATAATGGCTCTATAATGCAAAAGTCTTGGGTAAAATTTTTCACTAAACTACCATGTTTATTCTGTACTTGAAGGGAACACTGTAGATACAATGCTATAAAGTACTGCATGTATATCCAGTTAGTAATAATTTAATGTTTAGGTCTTAAGTACCCAGTCCCTAATCCAGTCAAGTACAGTAGATGTTTAATGTTCAGGTCTTAAGTACCCAGTCCCTGGTCCAGTCAATTCAGTAATGTTTAATGTTCAGGTCTTAAGTACCCAGTCCCTGATCCAGTCAAGTACAGTAGATGTTTAATGTTCAGGTCTTAAGTACCCAGTCAAGTACAGTAGATGTTTAATGTTCAGGTCTTAAGTACCCAGTCCCTGATCCAGTCAAGTACAGTAATGTTTAATGTTCAGGTCTTAAGTACCCAGTCCCTGATCCAGTCAAGTACAGTAGATGTTTTCCTCATTATTTTTTCATAAGAATTATAATTTTTGGAGGATCCAGTTGAAATATGTCACAGAATTATGATGGTGTGAGGACTCCTTTGTGTGATAATTGTGTCAACTTACGCTGTTTTGTTTCTTTCAGACGGCAGCGTTGTTGTTTGATCTGGCATGGAAGTTATCAAAAGACTCTAATGAACTATTATGGTAAGTTATTAATGTTTTGGGTCCTTGAGTTTAAGAGTATCAAGGGGAGTCTTTTGTGCCCGTGGTTCTGGTTAAGTGGCCTATGTGATCGCTTCTAACCAGACATCCAACAGTGGAATCTGTAATTGTCGTGTGATGCAAAGGTTCAGCTGCAGGATGTCTCTCAAGCTAATACTGTATGCGCTGTCAGTTGTGGGTTTTATTCCGTTACACTGAGAGCCTTTTGAGGTGTAGTATCTGTTGGTGCAGTAGTTGTCAATATAACGAGCAAAAGTAATAGTTCGGTAGTTAAAGTTGCCATAATTATCTTGCTGCTGCTCATCATATTGCTTTTTGATGGGTTTTTGATAGATAATAAATGCCATTCTTAGTACAGTATAAATATTGGCGTTTTATCAGTTCTGGCTCAGTATTGGATGATGGTTGTGTTGTTATACAATTGAGTTGAGATAATTCCGTAAATACAGGTTCCCGTTCTTAAATTACTACTGTACCTCTATTTAAAATTTTCCCGTCAAATATTCATAATTCGTGATTGAGCGCCGGCTGCTGCAGTGTTTACGTCTCATTGTTCTAATTTGATGTAGAAAAGATTATAAAGATGACTTCAGTGATCTTAAGTGATTTATAGATAAAGAAAATACTATAAATAGGAACAAAAAATTGTGAATTGTTTGTGGAAGGCAGCTCGGTCGTGGAGTTAGCGCGCCAATAAACCAAATTGAAGGGATGGTTTGGCTGTGACTGCAACCTTTCAACAAAGAACCAGGAATTTAATACCATACAATAAATCATATGGGGTTTGAGTGTGGGATTTTATTTTTTTTATGAAAATTTATTACTAAACGGTAGATCTTATTAACCTGGTACCAAGTGAACCTAAGTAATATGGGAATTATGGTGAAATTGCATGTTATTGTTTTAATGAGGTCGAAGGGTTTGTACTAAAGAGGTTAATGAGGTCGAAGGGTTTGTACTAAAGAGGTTAATGAGGTCGAAGGGTTTGTACTAAAGAGGTTAATCAGGTCGAAGGGTTTGTACTAAAGAGGTTAATCAGGTCGAAGGGTTTGTACTAAAGAGGTCAGATAGAGGGCTGCACTCAACTCAGGATCGGGGTAGGGGGGCTGTTCCTCGGTCTTTGTTGACATGGTGCGGTCACAGTCAGCCTGGTGTTCCCTTTGCATTACAGTACGATCTGGGTTTATGAATACAGCTCCTCCCCAACTTACGACGGGGTTAGGGAACCAAATCCAGGTCGTTAGTCGAAATGGTCGTAAGTCGAAAATGCTTAAATAATGCATAGAAAATCTAAAATGGGTCTCTTTTTCTTCTCAGCACCACAAAACTCTCACTTTTAAGCTTGCCAGTCATTTTAAAGTGAATTACAAACGAAAATTTTGTCAGTACACAGCGCAATCACTAACGTTGGGACTCGAAAATACGTAATTTGACAAAATTTTGGTACGACTGAGGCGGTCATAAGTTGGGGAGGAACTGTATACCCCAAAATGTATCGCTCCTTGCTAAGTTTTTTTGTCTGTTGAATGACTTCCCATTTCTTATCCTAATGTGATCCTGAGGAGGTGTGGCTTGTCCTCCTGCTGTTGTCCCAGCCTCCTCACATCCTGAAGGTGGGCTGACAGTTTCAGAGCAGCTGTACAAATATTCTTAGTGGCTACTTTGCGAGAGTCGAGGAAGTCAGTGATAAAAGCCAAGGAATCTTCGAATCAAGTCGAGGTTTACTTCACCTAAAAGCCTCACAGAAAGATGCCTCATATTTTTTTCTCTACAATTACACTGTATGAGGTGTTTTGATATGACTAAACTGTACTGTACTGCAATCATAAAGATGTAAAAAGCATTAACTTACTAACTCCTTAAAGAATAAGTTCACTAATACTGTATAACATTGATATGCTCCATTCTGTTATATGGTATTATTATCATTTTCTTTTTTCTCTGTTAATTAATTTGGATTTCGTGAGTTTGTTCTGTATCTCACTAAATTATGTTGAGGGGAGAACTGGTAGTCATCAATGTGTACTGATGTTGTGGCAGTCATCAATGTGTACTGATGTGTGGCAGTCATCAATGTGTACTGATGTGTGGCAGTCATCAATGTGTACTGATGTGTGGCAGTCATCAATGTGTACTGATGTGTGGCAGTCATCAATGTGTACTGATGTGTGGCAGTCATCAATGTGTACTGATGTTGTGGCAGTCATCAATGTGTACTGATGCCAGGATGAGTTTGGCTTATGAAGCACACTGCAGCTACCGCAGTGCCACTAGGACTAGGCATAACCCCTTGTTCTTGACCTCACCTCACCTCACCTTACCTGACCTGACCTTAAGGGATAACTATTTTTTGCATGGAGGGTGATATAGTGATGAGTATTTGCCAGAAACTTATTTTAAACCAATATACACAAATGGGATATATTAAAGAATCCTGTGTATTTATTAATTTTTTTAGGGTGTGTGTTTTAGTGGGCAATTATAGGTAGAGACTGAGCAATTGATGTCGGAGAGAATATAAGGACAAGTATGTGTTGGTTACGGTAACGCCCAGAACATATCGCGCCTGAACCACAGTTCAAGACTTATAACCACAAGACTGCCCCAGGATCACGCTTTTGAAAAAAGAGATCTTTTTTTCTCGAAAATGCTAATGTCTGTGGTGTTCGTAAGGATCATGCAAGACCAGAGATCTATTGGCTATTAGTTCTATTGTATGTACAGTAATCCTTTTGGCTATTAGTTCTATTGTATGTACAGTAATCCTTTTGGCTATTAGTTTATTGTATGTACAGTAATCCTTTTGGCTATTAGTTTATTGTATGTACAGTAATCCTTTTGGCTATTAGTTTATTGTATGTACAGTAATCCTTCTCCAACCACAGGTACACTAAGACCTGTTTTTTGAGGATCTACATTTTTTATTTTGTACATAGTTCTACCCCCAACAGGTCCCCATGACCGTAGGAGATATTTAGCTCGACACAGCAGTAGGATGTTTGCTGGTTGGTTGGGTTATTCTTGTACTTTGTATTGTTTGTTTCATTGTGAATATGTTCCTCAAGCAGATTGTTATCATCTACTGTGTTTTAGTCCTCTACCTTCTCTACACCGGAGTTCAGGTGTCATATATTACATCACCTAAAATACTCGTGCTGGTGTATGGATGATACACGTGGCATACAACTCTTTAAAAATCACCTATATTCCATTTTTCGATCAGTTGGTGTATTATTTGGTTTATACGGTGTGCCAGCCTTCAAAGCACGATAGTAGACATAATAGGTAAAAGTTAGATGCAGTACAGTGCTATATTTTGCTCAATTATAAGCCATCCCCAGTTTTATACAATAAAAGTTTGGCCTTTATTCTAAGTCACACCCCAACTTTGAACCATCACTTTAACGGTACCGGTGTATGTACAAAAACTCGGGCAAAATAAAAATGGCGTAAGACGTGTTATATTCTTATTAAATTAAAGATGTACACTGAGAACATGCAGAATATGCTGTCAGTGTTCCCTTCTTCTGTACTGCAACCCGAGGCCCTTGTCTGGGCTGTCCATACACTCACTTCAACACTCAACCGAAGGGAATTCGTTAACTTGCTTTTGAAATATTTGAATTTATTTCATTCTTCTGTAAAAAAAAAAAAAGTGAAAGTGATTCCCAAAGGCATAACTACCCTTTAGGGACAGTGTGGAAACTGCACACTGTAAAGTAAGCCTTCTGTACACAAGGAGGCAGCATGGCCAGTACTGCTCTCAACTGCTTTCACTTCCCCCAAGTTGTAAATTTAGGTACCCATTTACAGCTGGGTGAACTGGAAGTGCAATACGGTTTTAAAGGTTTTAGGTTAGGTTATGGTCCTGGGTCACCTGGTGATAACATTGTCCCATGATGGCCAAGATGTGACTGAGTGGCTTTGATGTGATGGAGATGTGACATGGTTAAGGGAAGACATGACACACACCTTGGAGTGATGTGATGGAGATGTGACATGGTTAAGGGAAGACATGACACACACCTTGGAGTGATGTGATGGAGATGTGACATGGTTAAGGGAAGACATGAGACACACCTTGGAGTGATGTGATGGAGATGTGACATGGTTAAGGGACGACATGAGACACACCTTGGAGTGATGTGATTGTGGTCCCCGGTGTAAAATATTCAAGTGGGTCCCCTATCATAGTGTGGAATTAATTCTCATCGTGTACCAGTTAATGCTAATAAGCCAATTAAGACTCGATAATGTACAGGTATCCCTCAAGATAAGAATGGATTAGGTTCCCCCTCCAAAAAAATATTCGCTGGGTGAATTTACGTATCATGAATAGATAAACATGGGAAAAATAGGGTTCGGTTCCCCAATGATAAAAATACGACAACAAAACCTATGTAACTAACGATAAATAGTTCACAACTACTCTAATTTACTACCAAACTGATGAGGAAAATCATTAAAATACTGTTTGACATCTGTACATTGGGGGAGCAGTCTGGGGGTATGAACAGGGGTGAGCTGAGGAAGGACCTTACTCTGAAATGAGGGGGGCTGTTCACCTCATCACTGTTGTCTGCCAAGGACACCACAGTCACACAAGAAGTGGTAGGAGTGGGAGAAAATAGGAGATATTACTATATAGGGCTGCACCAGAATCCCATCATCAACTTTGGGTTAAGTGTACAGTATTATTTAAGTCTTAGAATTAGTTTAGGAGCTTTCTGTACCACTCAAGCGGACAGCTTATATGCAGAGGCTCATGAACCAACACTCAAGTGCCTGTATGTCTTCAGTGGCTGGAGAATTGGTGAGAGTACAAGAAGTGAACCACTGCCCAAATGGATAGTATGTTAAAGGTGATGTGTGTCATATGTTGTATGTTAAAGGTGATGTGTGTCATATGTTGTATGTTAAAGGTGATGTGTGTCATATGTTGTATGTTAAAGGTGGTGTGTGCCATATGTTGTATGTTAAAGGTGGTGTGTGCCATATGTTGTATGTTAAAGGTGGTGTGTGCCATATGTTGTATGTTAAAGGTGGTGTGTGCCATATGTTGTATGTTAAAGGTGATGTGTGCCATATTTTGTATGATTTTGTGATCTTTGAAGTAATTTGAAATTTATTCTCACTACCCTATGCTGTATATATATATATATTTTTGTCAATCGATGGTGACTTAATTCTTATATTTTCAAAAGAGTATTAATGTTTTCCAGAGATGTAACTTTTCCTTAATTCAGAATAGATTGCAACTTGCACTATACCGCCACTGGAGTTTGGTGGAGAGTATGCGTCACTCTCTCTACTCAACCACCACCCTCAGACTATGGACACTCAAGGGGGAAAAGAGACTATATGAACTGTTGGCTGAAATGGGGTAAGAATATTATATATCCTAAGTGGTATTATTTTGTATAACTAGTGTATTGTATTGTATCCATTGTGTGTTTGGTTTACACTCCAAGTTCATCCCACACTGATGGCTGGTATTAATTAAACACTGAATATTACCATTCCCTATTAAATGTAGCTGTTTAGAAGTGTTGTTAGTCATCCCTTATGGCTAAGGTCCTATGTGGGTTATAGCACCACAATGCCATGTTCAGTCATTTGGCAATCTTATAGAAATTTTGCCACAGAAACTTGAGTCCAATTCTCTCTCTTGCCCGTCCATTGGTTTTAATGCTTCACGTGCGGGTATAGAGCTTTATTGATGTGCAGTAATACCACCCTTAGCACTCTGGATACGTTCGTGGAAAGTGCTATATGGAGCAGCATTCTAAGGGGTCATTATACCATTACATATATGGAGAGGAGCTGCTGATAACATTATTTTTTATCTAAGATATATACAGTTCATATAGTATGATGCCTAACGAGAGGAGAATGTTGCTTTCTGCTCACTCCCTCCCCCATAGCAGGAAAGTGACCACACCCCCATAGTAGGAAGTGACTACTCTCTCCCATAGCAGGAAAATGATCACTCTCTCCCATAGCAGGAAAGTGACCACTCTCCTATAACAGGAAGGGGCTTGCAAAAGTGAAAAAAAAAGAATATTCATTTAATTTCATAAAACATTTGTATATTTTTATTTATTTTTTGTTTCTCCACAGACTGCCTCTTGTACAGTGTAGGCAAAAATATTGTGGCATGGACATTTCCCTACGTAACGAGCTCCAATCTTTACTAGAGTCTAAAGCAGAAAAATATGGCCTGGACAACCTGCTTTTTGCTTCTTTTTCCACTTCTCAAGGATTTCGGAGCAAGTTCAGCGCCATGGATTATGTGTATGCCACATTGGCTCTTTTGGAAACTACGGATAAAGAAAAGACACCGACTGATGCCTTTTTGGACGTCACAGATGGTCTCACTATGTAAGTATTGTTTCAGGTGGTGAACAACCCTGCCTGTATAACACATTAGTTCTCCCAACCTGAACACACTGTCTTATGGTTAGGGTGTTCACTTTGAGCCTTGGCCAGTCATTTTATTTGATAAGATTAACGCCATCACCAGTTCAAATCGTTAATATGGTAAGGCTGTCAGACGTCCCCTATATGGGCGATTGTCCTTTATTTCAATGCCTTGGTGGTGGAGTGGGAGGAGGGTGCAGAGTATGGGGGAGGGGGGCATTGCTGAGGAATCGGCGGAGGTAACATCCCTGCTGGTCTGCGTTGCTATGGCGAAACAGGGAGTGTATATAAATGGTGTTCATGTTAAACTTTCATTTGGCTTTTATTTACTGGTTTGGCAATACAGTATTTTTTGTTGAAACTTATTTATTGGTATTTTATTCCTCACATTTACTGGTAACGTATACAGTATATTGTTTTCAGAACACTGTGGCTACATGAGAATAGTACACACAAAATTTTTTTCCTAAATACTCCCAGCTGAAATCGTGGGTGCATCTTTTACAGCGGTGCTTCTTATATGCCATAAAATACAGACACCAGTTACCTTTCATGTACAGTACAATATTTATTTTTATGATGTATGACTCCTGTAATGAATAAAAAATAAGTAGGAACTTGGCAAAGACCAGGCCAATCCGCCACCCCTTTCCTATGCAGAGTACCTTCTAAATCAGCTTGTCATTTAATTTTGATGTCTAATTACTCATTATATATTGTATATTTATATAGTATTTAATATTTATATTATCAATGATAAAACACACACCATGAGAGGCTGATCGTGCACAAATATAATAATGAATACAGGTAAATAAATTACTGGAGATCAAGGCTTCCCTCCCTCCCTCCCACTGCACCTCAGGCAAGGAATTTAAACTCTGGATGTTGGGATGTGTGGGTGGTGCTGTATACAGATCCACACTGGTTGTTATAAAGTATAATAATGTTTGTTATTCCTTTGTATACAGATCTAAGCTGGTTGTTATGGAGAAAGGTTTAGAGTGCAGTAAACAGCAATTAGAAGCCATTTATAGGCAAATGCAGACCTTCCTAGACATGAATCAAGTTATATCAGCTGGTCCATTCCTGTATGCAACTGTTATTGAGGTAAATGAATTGAGGTTCTTGTTTTTATTAATCTTATTATGAGTGTTCACAAATGACTCATGATTTATATTATTTGATACATCCACTTGAAAGATCTATTGTGCCATGCTTTAGAAATAAGAGCAGAAGTGCTGCTCACACTCTTCTGATTAGTACTTGGATCTCTCACTTATAAAATAATTGTGTGATTTCTTGGTATTTCTGTTGTCATTCAAGATTGCAGGAGCCATCCACTTCCTGAAAAGTTCTCTGAGAACATTCACATTTTGTTCAGTGCTCACAGATGATATGAGACAGTAGCCAACCTCACTGTTTCCCTCACAGTGAATGGATGTGTGTATGGTGCTGGCTTCTTATAGTCTTTAATACACAGTAGATCCTCTATACACTGGACTTCTCTATTTCGGAATTCGATTTTTTCGGACTCTGTGAGGTGCTCTTGACCATGGGGTACTCCTGACCACCCCTTGATTCACCAGAGATATTTAAAAACGTCCAGAAAACCCGGCATCAGTCTGGACAGTGTGTGTGTTTGTATGTGCGTTAGAACATTTATGTGTGACTGTCACAAGCGGTGCCTCAGTCTGAGTCCTGCTTTCATATACAGTACTGTACAGTATATCATATTAGTGTGTATTGTGTTTAACAGAAATACTTGAAGGTTTTTAAGAAATGGGTCAAATTGAAGAAATAAAATACAATGAAAAGGGCAACATTTGCTTAGTGAATACTGTACAGTGATCTAATCAGATTTGCTGTAGGCCTGACGAGGACTGCTAAGTACGAGAGGTAAGATACTGTAGGCCTAACAGGGGCTGCTAAGGACGAGAGGTAAGATACTGTAGGCCTGACGAGGGCTGCTAAGTACGAGAGGTAAGATACTGTAGGCCTAACGAGGGCTGCTAAGTACAAGAGGTAAGATACTGTAGGCCTAACAGGGGCTGCTAAGTACGAGAGGCAAGATACTTTAGGCCTAACGGGCTGCTAAGTACGAGAGGTAAGGTACTGTAGGCCTAACGAGGACTGCTAAGTACGAGAGGTAAGATACTGTAGGCCTAACGAGGGCTGCTAAGTACGGGAGGTAAGGTACTGTAGGCCTAACGAGGACTGCTAAGTACGGGAGGTAAGGTACTGTAGGCCTAACGAGGACTGCTAAGTACGGGAGGTAAGATACTGTAGGCCTAACGGGCTGCTAAGTACGGGAGGTAAGGTACTGTAGGCCTAATGAGGACTGCTAAGTACGGGAGGTAAGATACTGTAGGCCTAACAGGGGCTGCTAAGTACGGGAGGTAAGATACTACACATGTAAACAGAGGAGGAAATGTTGCCGTGCTCACCAGATTTTTTTATTGGTTCATTGTTCTATTCTCATATGGCCGGCATCTTGTTTGATTCTTCATAATATAGCATCTTTAATAATATGAAAAGGCATTATATAATTTGTAATATAATGTGAAAATAAAAATATAAGTTGTGTTAGAAGGTATTCACTGCCCTTAGAAGGTATTCACTGCCCTGACCCCTCATCTGCTCCTGCTCCAAATGCCATCTTATTCTAGATTCATTTACATTATAGTCGCATATGGTCAGGCTCTTATGGTGTTTTAGTTGTCATATTTAATATAACATCTTCAATAACAGAAAAAAATACATTATATAATTTGTCCCGAGAATAAATAGTTACATTGTACTGAAAGTGACGCTTCACTCCCTCCACCCTCTTCTCTCCACCCTCCATCCTCCTCACAGGGGACACCTCTATGGTTCCTCAGTCTGGGGAGCCATCTCCAGGGGTTAACTCTGGTGTGGGATCATCGGATGGGTCTACATCTGTGGCCACAAAGCCACAGATGTATCTTTCAACCCTGGGGTGAGACAGAAAGGCCCCAAGGTACACTCCCAGTACACCCTCTCCAGGCTTCAACACCCAAAGACCCAAGTTTATGAAAGATGTGAGGATGGAACTTAAAAGACCCAAGTGTATGGCCCATTCAATTCAATTCAAATTCAATTCATTGTTCAAGTCATGTGGACTGTCTAGAGCAGTGGTTCCCAAACTGGGGGCCATGGCCCCCCAGCAAAATTTAGGGGGCCATAAGCTGAGGCTATGTACACATAAAAATCCCAAGCCCCACCACACTAGAACAGCCAGTCAGCAGCTGAGCCAGCCAGAGATATGGATTGGGAGAGGGGGGCCATGGATAAGGATCATATATGAAAAGTGGGTAATGATCAGAAAAAGTTTTGGAACCACTGGTCTAGAGAGATAGGCCATCCTTCACACCTAGAATTTCTGAAATTGTGAGGGAAAAACAGTATCATCCACCTCATTGAATTTTTTGGATGTCTTTGTCTGTTGTCTTCTGTGATCTTGTGTCTCATTGTTTACTGCGGCTTAGTTAACTTTAAGCTTGTTGTCATGTGGTTGTATAGAAAGTGTTGCGAGTATGACAACACCAGGCTCTCACGATCGCCTGGGTAGCCACACTGTGCAATTTTTCTGTACACTAGTCACTCTGTTCAATATGGGAACATGTCCAATCCCAACTCATATCACCCTACACTACAGTAGTTGATTTATTTACCTATAATTAAAGTTGTGGAAGTGTAGGGCTGTGTAGGCAATTAAGAATTTTTACAAATTTTTTACAAGTTTTTGGATAGGTGATGCTTGGATTTTTAAAGTGCAATCTGTACAATATTGTCCTGCTTTTAAATTTTTTATTTGTTATGTGTTATTGTCATGTTGTTTGATACCATTACTAGGGTACCCCAGATGCAAGATTCTTCGCAGCACCCCATTGTCTCTCCCTCCTGGCTCGCTTCACACTGAGAGCTCATGTTGCAGTTTCCCGTAGCAAGAAGTCTCGCTCACTACCCCTCATCATAACCACACCTGATGTCAGATCACCTGAACCCAACACTTGTCTTGTTTGTGGTATTCCTCCAACTTCTGAAGAGTCTCCAAGAAAGTGAGTATTAAATGCAATCTAATTAAAGTCATATTTTGGGGAGGATTTTCCTCGTTAATAAACTGGTTGACTAATTCATCTGATTATCTAGGTAGGTTCATATTTGTCCTGGAACAATATCTTCATTTATCTCATAATATATTTTAACTTGGTTTTAGTTAATCTTTAAACATGTTTGTGTTCATTTTATTACTTTGTCACTTTAGTTTGTCTCATCCATTTAATAATTTACAATATGTAAGCCACAACTCCTATCATCTCGAACTTCAGATCCTTTTTCGCTTTTTTTTTTTTAAGGCTTTTCAAACTTTAATGGTGAGTGAGAAGAATCAAGAACTAGTACACAGGTATCCCTTCATTTGCTGTAATTCTTAACTGCTATAATAGTTGTGGCCTACTGAGGTACTCCCCTTCTACAACAAGGTTCCCAAAAGTCACTTGATGGTCTGCTCACTTAATGACACGCGCTGCTGCATCCTGGCTGTTTACATATCACATTTTTAGCACAGTATATCCTTGACCTAATCCTTCCATCTTGATCTCCTCTTCATTATCCTGCCCCCACCTCTGAATCATACAATATTAATCCAGTCCTTCACAGCTCGGTCTCTCAGTATACAGTATTACCTCTATACTGTATACCAAAATTCATTATACAGTACAGTATGTTGAACTGCTCCCCAGTATTACCCCTCTACACTGAATGATTTTGCTATACTGTACTGTAGGGGGCAGTGAAATTTTGCTCAAAGCTGCACTCTTCAGGCATTGTTCCTTATACATATCTAAGACTCCATGCCAAATTTGAAGCTGATATGTCGAGGTTTAGTCTGCCGCATTTTCTACTGAAATTTTTAAATTTACCTACAGTACTAGCCAAACAGCCGCTGTGGCGGTGCAATGTTCTGTTCAGTGTTTATCAACTTTTTTTTCATATCTCAAGAGATATTCCTCTCGTCAATACTGATGCTGATTTTGTCCCTGATCCAAGGGCTCTGACAGACACCAGTTCACAGAACCGGACAAGACTCCCTACACTGGCTGCCGCTTGTGACCGATACTTGATTAGTGATTATGCTGGAGCTGCCATTGCTACTGCCACCTTAACTGACTATGGCATTATCACAAAGGATGACAAGAGTCAGGTTATTGGACCACATAAGCTGCGGGATGCGAGACAAAAATACCGATTTAAGAGGCAAGAAATTGAGATGGCTAGTTTAGATAATTTGACGTCACTATTTTGATGGTAAGAAGACCGCCACTCGTGTGATGATAAAGAATGAGAAGACCGAGAAATGGAGTTCGAGGATGATGGTGAAAGATCATTATGTCATCATGGTTGAGCCTGGCAATGAATATCTCACACATGTGACTCCCAAGACTGGACACGGAAAGCAGATTGCCAAAACTATTCACGAGTTTCTGGTGGAGAAAAATCTAACCCAGCAGCCCATTGTGTGTGTTGGTTGTGATGGAACCAATGTAAATGTAGGATCAGAAAATGGAGTCATTCATCATCTTGAAATGTTACTTGGTCACCCGCTCCATTATTTCATATGTCAGCTTCACGGAAATGAGCTGCCTTTCCGCGCAGTTTTTTATCACTATGATGGTAAACCAAGTGGTCCTGAGCATTGGCGTGGTCCCATTGGAAAGCAGATCAAGGAGTCTTTGTCTGAGCTTCCAGTTGTCGCCTTCCAGCCAGTCAGTTTCCCTGATTTCCCTGTGTTTAATGATGAAGTGGAGAAAGATCTGTCCTGGGATCAGAAATACCTGTATAGGATTTGTAAAGGAGTTATCACAGGTGTTGTTGAAGATGACTTGGCTGCTATTGAGCCAGGTCCTCCCTGTGTGTCAAGGTGGAACACCTTATGGAGTAGAATCCTCAGGCTGTATGTAGCAACATCAAGACCCAGCCATGAGTTGAAAAGAATTGTCATTACAATAATAAAGTTCAGTGCTCCAATGTGGTTTTACATCAAGATACACCCTTACGTAACACACGGCTCAAGGAACGTATTCCAGTCCCTGCTATATATGAAACACCTGAATAGTGAGGAGGAGACGATAGTGAAGAAGGCTGTCCAGAGAAATGCATACTTCGCCCACACAGATCAACTTCTTCTTGGTATGTGTGCAGATGAGGACATGACTGTTAGAGAAAAAGCTGTCTCAATGATAAGAAAAATTAGAGAGGAGAATCAGCAAAAGGAAGAATGCACTGGCAGATCTGAAGAGGAGGAGGAAGATTCTGATGCTGCTGTTGACGAGAATTTGTTAAACTATACTGATGAGGAGGGTAAAGATGGAGATGGGAATGAGGATGTGCATCCTGTAGTCAACATGAGAAAGGTGGTGACTCCGAAACTAAAGTGGCAAGCAAAAAACTATCATTCCATGATTAACTGGAGGAATGAACTCAAGACTGAGCCTCCTTACATTGCTTCTCTGTCAAATCTACAGGTTAATGACATTCTTGAGACACCATTAGTGGTGCCCAAGTGGCCAAACAGCACTCAGGCGGTCGAGAGAGGCATAAAAGTGATGACTGAAGCTTGCACTGAAGTGACGGGATACGAATCGAGAGATGGATATATTAGGCAAAGATTATTGTCTAGGAAAATGATGCCAAGGTTCCGCACAAAAAAGAATTTCAATATGAACTTGTAATGATTTTCTATACGGTGTACCTGTAAAATAACATGTGAATTAAATCGATGTCACCCATGTAAAATTTATCATTATCCTGGAAAACATTAAATGACACCTAATTTTTGGTATACACTAAAAGTTGACAAAAAGTCGTTCGCGATGCGGCAGGGTAAGTATGCATGAAATGGCATGAAATTTTGCACAGGTGTTTGTTACAGCCATACAAACGATGCCTGAAAAGTGCAGCCTGCAACTCAAATAAAAGTGTTTTTTCCCTGCCCCCTACTGTACTGTATACTGAACCCCTCCTCAGTTATCTCAAATATTCAAATATAATTCGGTACTGTAATACAAGGCTGTTACACATACACACATACATACGCGCACACACACGTACTCACACACACGTACTCACACACACACACACACACACACATACCACATACATACAGAGAGCGAGAGAGAGAGAGAGAGCTCTCTAACCACACTGAAAACCTCCAGACCCTAGTTATGACCTCTCTCTCTCTCTCTCTCTCTCTCTCTCTCTCTCTCTCTCTCTCTCAGTAATAACTACAGCCTAATATATGCTAATGTTCTCTGTTCTTATTCTTCACAGTTTCTTTGGTAAAGCTTTTGAACAAGCAGCCAACAAGACTGGGTCAAAAGCAGAATTAGAATTCTTTGACACAAATAGTAAGTATTAAATTGTTTAAGCTGTAATTTCCATTAACAGAAGTCGTAATGTAACACAAAAATTATAATAATCAAACCCACAATAAAAAACAAACTTATAATCTGAATTTAGTTCCTAGAGGTGACATGAATAACCTGACACTGCATCAGGTCAGGTCAGGTCTTCCCCATAATTTTGTAGCTTTCATCTTTATTCAAGACAACTTCAGGTCATGAGACCCACTAATCCCCTATCCAAGAAAGCGCTATGTTAAATTTATTGAAACGGTTCGGTAAACCGAGCGAACACGGTGGAAATTTAGCGGAAATTTCAGTTTAACGAACAGGGGTGGCTCGAATTAGTTCGCTAAATCGACAAAATACTGTACTGCCAAAACAGCTTCTCCACCAGTCTTAACTGGTGTTCACACTGGGTTCTCCTGCATCATGGTTTTTCACACTTAAGGTAGAAGAATTACAGTCATAGGGATATGCCACCATATGCATTTCCACATTCACTTGTTCTATCAGTACACATCACATTTACTATATTGAGAAGAGGAACAAATGTGGAAATTTAAACAGGAACATTAGACCAAAACTGCAAATTATCGTTCTTAAATAGTGACTACTGTACTGTACCACACTGTGGGGCCCCACTACAAGTGGTATCCCTATTAGCTGGATCAATTGGTGCAGAGTCCTTCCTGGGATGAGAGATTTCTGGGTATCCAGACGACTTTCTCGGACCCGGAAAAATTCATCATCCCCGGAATTTTTTCCAGTTACTGGGAAAAGTTTCCGAGAGTCTAAATTACGCATCTTACTCGGACAGACTCTGGAATGTTTCTGGGTACTGGGGAAAGTTTTCCAAGAGTCTGAAGTCTGCATCTCATCTCAACTCTTTTAACTACACATCTCATCATCTCGTCTTGGACGGACAAACACTCTCCCATTACATTTAGACCGCGGGCACGAGAGAAAATATTAATGGCTAGAGAAAAAGTATAAACTTTTATTCACAGCATCTGTTCTAATTGTCTCAAGAGAGATAAATATGGTAACAATGTTCCTGAATAAATTCTCTACAAGGCTTTTCCAATAAAAGATTCTTAAACTAAATATTTTGACACGATATAATGATGGGACTCGATTCTATTGTGAAAAAAAATTAAAAAATTTTGATACCAGAGTATGTAAAAGCTGTTCCAATTAAGTTATAAACGTGGTGTAGTAACTCGTCCTAGGGGGGGTTGATATTAGGGACCTCACGTGGTCATGGAGACACCGGGTGGAGTGGTGTTCACGTGGTACAGTGACTCGTCCTCGGGTGTTGATATGAAGGACCTCACGGTGATGTTGTGTTATCCCGTAGTCAGGTGCATAGCCGGCCGGCCTTCTGTTGTTCCCAGGGTGGATGGATTAGCACCTCCTGGTCAGAAGATGGTCGTTAATTCCCAGGGGTGCTTTTCTCACTGGTGGGTCGCGGCTCTCACTGGTACTGTCTAGTGCTGAATTCACTGGCTTAAACACTGTTCATCACTGTTCAACACTGATCCCACTTCTTTCCAAAACGAAATTGTCACTTTTGATTACTGTATGTTGATATCCCAGTGGTGAGGATGGGTCGGGGGGAGGGACTTGGGGAATGGGCCGACATTGGCCAAGGGGGCAGCTGCGTAGAGGGAGCAGCGCCTGAATAGGTCTTGACCCTACGGTGGTCAAGGATGTGGTGTGTGTGTGCGGGTGTGTGTGTGTGTCCACACAGGCAAATTTTTATTAGTAAAACATTAAGATGTTGCCCCTTACTAATAAGAATTTACCTCCACAGTTATCCGGCTGAGTGTGGATGATCGCAGCAAGTTCTTCGACGCTCTTATATCTTTACTTAGTTAGTTATCAGTCTCACGCACTATCTGCTGGGGGCCGGTTTAGTATTTTTTATGGGGATGGTTATGACCAAACTTTTATTGCCAAATAAACAAGATATATCCTTAGTCCTTTGTTTCATTAAACAAAATGTGTTTATCTGAGAGAGAAAACTGTGGTAATTTTTTCTTATATAATATAGTACAGTAATATGGTTCTGGCATGTAAAAAGAGGTAGAATCCTCGACAGACATTTTGACTTTGAAGTAATGAGAAAATTTCCAACATGAGCATCGGTGCCAACACTTTCTGTCTGCTCTCAGTACACTGGTGGTGGTGATGACTGAGGCTTCAGGCAGGAGATATATCAGAGATTGTCCCAGTGAATGGAATAAACACGAAGATAATTATTCCAGGAAATTTTTTTTTGTGGTGTGTGTGTGTGTGTGTGTGTGTGTAATAATAATAATAACAATTAACGGTTTATTGAAAGAGCATGACAGCCGGAAGGCTGAAAATATACAGTTACATAATTGGGGAATGGGTCTCTTGATTGACAAATAATATACTGTATAGGTAACATAAGTTATAGAAATATGGTATGTAATAACTAGGTGGGCATTTCAACAAAGACACAGTGCCAAAAGGTTAGATTGGCTGGGAGTGAATACACAGGTTGATTACAAGTTGTTGATAATTTTTACAATGGCTGGAATTGGGCTGTTCTTATAGCGATCGGTATGCGCTCATATGGGCTGGATGCAGTTGTGGTGTCGAACAGCAATTCGCAGATGATGGATCTCGCGTGGTAGTAGGAGCCGGTGTGGGTGTGTGTGTGTCTCTCACACAGGGTGGTGTAGTGCATCTAGTGCGACAGCAATATGTTAGTGTTAACGCGCAAGCACTGCTTGCTTTGCTTTCAGCTACCGCCGCTGGCTAGCCCTCATGACGAACTAGGAAACATCCTTGAGTAAGTCTTCCCCTGCCAGTACACAGCCTCTTCACCATCAAGACTCCTGCTGTGCCTCCTCGTGGCAACACACGGTAACTAGGTGCCTCGTGATCCCCAGGCTAGACCAAAATGGGATGTCGGAGCCACAGTGGGCCCCAGAGGGACAGCGCTTACGCCCACTGGCATGTGGACACACCCTGGTGCCTACCAACCACTGCCCCACTGCCTTGCAGATTAACCTTGGTAGGTATAAGGCTACGGGAGTAAACCCTGTTACATATGTCTGTGTATTTACATAATACAGTAAACCTTTGTTTTACCGACCTACATGGGGGAGGGATGGGTCAGAAAAGCCGATAAGTCGGATATTTGAGGTACTGTACCAAAAAGACGTAACTGTGCATAAGATAATCACTCGAGTTAGGTAATAATCATACGTGTGAGTACAGGTACAATATATGTAGATACAGGTACAGTAAGTCTCCATTGAATGAAAGGGTTGAGTTCCACTAAAATGCTTTTGTTCGGTGGATTATCGTCATCGAAACCATTTTTCCCATATAAATTAATGTAATAAGGGGAGGATGTGTTCCTGTACTGAGCTCTGTGACAAAATAATTGCATCACATCAAAATACTGAAGATTAGAACAATTACCGTAAACATAAAGGTACATAAGCACAGTTGTCAATTGTTGTTTGTGGGAATATTAATTCACTCTAGTAATGATACAATGTTTCTTATTATGTTATCACAGGTAACTGCACTGTTTATATAATGTATTTATCACTGAGCTCGTCACCATTTTCAAATTAGACAACAAGATATGTATTTGTCCCATACGTACACCTGGTAACAGGAGCAGTAAGGGGAGTGAGTGACCCCCAGTTGAGCGTTGTCTGCTCTTGTAACTCCCCTCCCTCTCTCCCTCCCTCCCTGCCATATTTCACTGGGTTTACTGTTATTATTAGTGTTTACTGATATAATAGTGCTTAATAGTGATTAATAATAGATTTATAGCCAGGTTAGACTCATCACTGTAACCACCAGGCTACTGGGCCAAGCTGTGAGGTGTTATGGATTTTTCAACTTTTATTTTTGGGCAGATATACATAACTTTCTTCATTTATTTTTACTCGTTTACATACACGCACCATCCTAAATACACATTGTAAAAAAATTAAAAGAAATAATTGTCCTAAGGGCAAACATGTACTCAAATGTACTAAGTTTATTACTAAAATTTTTATGTCGAGAGCAAACTATCGGATGTTTGTACTCAAATTAATCACTATCTTACAAGAATTCTAGCTATGTAAGTTATATTCTGTCAAGTCAATTCAGTGACATTTTATAAGTGAAAAACTTAAAGTCCCTCTAAATGTACTCAAATGTAATAAGTTAATTACTAAAAAGCTATAATTTTGAACAACATACTGTATTGTACAGTACTGTACTCACTTTGTACTCAAATGTACTAAGCTAAAGGTCTAAAAAATTTATGTTTAGTGCAAATTATGGGATGTTTATCCTCAAATCAATCGCTAACATGCCAAAGTTCCAGCAGTGCAAGTTATATTCTGTCAAGTCAAGTCTGTAACATTTTAAAAGCGAAATTTTTTAACTCTTACATAATGTATCTTGCTATTTTTATTACTTTGTGTGGCTTTATTCGAGGTTCACTCTTACAATCTTGAATGCATTAGTACAGTACAGTACTCCCTCTTTATCGACGGATTTTTTATCGACGGTTTTGATTATCGACGGATTATTTAGACGGATTTTTATTTTGGCTTTATTTGAACTCTGCGGGCCTTGTTTGTACTTTCGCCGCTAGGCGGCACTAGTGCGATTGAAGGCCACCCGGCGTCTTCCTGAACATACAGACATCGTTGCCGTAAGCAATAGTCTTGATTTTCAACTTTGTTGGTGGTTCATCACATCAACTTATATCACCATGCCTCCCAAACGACCTGCTGCTCCCCCTCTGGATCTACACCTAAGAGGGCAGCACGAGTGCTGACGCTGAATGAGAAGAATGAAGTGTTAAATAACTCGACAGCTGTATGAGCTACTTAGCTGTTGGCCGCCACTTTGGGCTCAACGACCAGTGTGCGTGGAATTAAACGACGCAAAAAGGATCTGCGTTGAAGCACGCTTAGCTTCAAGTGCACCAGTGACACATCAGTGACAAATATGTGCGTGATGATGCCCTCATTAAAATGGAAAAAGCATCGAACATTTGATAGAGGACCTAAACCGCCACGCATACCACACTTGACTCGAAATTTATTAGGCAGAAAGCTATGAACTTTATGATAAGTTTCTAAAGGTGATGATCATGGTGTTGGTGATGCGGTGATGGTGATGATCAGGTGATGGTGATAATCAGGGTGATGGTGATAACCAGGGTGATGGTGACACTTGAAAAATTTGCAGCCAGCAAAAGGATGGTTCGAGAAATTCAGACATCGTTATGGGCTGCATAATATAAAAGTGATCACAAGCATACCAAAGAAGACACTGTGGCAGGGGAAGCATACCCTGCAGGAGTTTGCTAACCACATAGAACAAAAAGGGTTATAGGTCGAACAAGTTTTTAATGCTGATGAGTCAGGCCTATGGTAGCTAGAAGATGCCACGAACCTACATCTCAAAGAGAAAAAAAGTGCCCCGGATTTAAAGTTGAGAAGGACCGAGGACAGTGATGCTAAGGGAATGCGGCAGGGCATATGATTAAGCCTATGTTGTTATACACTGCCACTTCCACCGGCTCAAAACAAAAACATGAACTTGCTACCAGTTTTCATATGAACAACAAGAAAGCGTGATGACATCTGATTTGCGCGTGGATTGGCTGAAAAACTGCTTTTGCTAGAGAGGTGAGATTATCTGATGAACTTGAAGGAGTTCAAAAGTGGTATTACATTCAGATAATTGCCCTGGCTTACTCTGAAGAACTCAAGACTGCCCATAATTCCCTAACATTGAGGTGGTTTTCACAAAACACCACCTCCATCATCCAGCCAATGGACCAGGGAGTCATTGTCGTGTTTTAAGGCTAAATATGCAGAGAAGACTTTCACATGATTCAGGAGTGCTTGATAAGGATGCTGAGGACACCCAGAGAAATGTGGAAGAAATTTGATATTGCACAGTGTATAAACTTCATCGCTGAAAGCTGGGCTAAATGAACTGTCGCAGAACTGTAGTCCCATCATGTTGGAAAAAATTGTGGCCTGAAATTGTCCTAACATTCACAGGGTTCCCAACAGCCGAGCCTCTCAGTTACTAAACATAATAATCTGGCGGCAAAATGAAGTTGGAGGTAGAAGGGTTCTCCGACTTAACAGCGTAGAAAAGAAGAGTTATTGGGAAATGTTAGATCCATTTATATGATGAACTAGGAACAATTAGTGTGGAGCTGCAGGATGGAGCAGAAGATGAAGTGAGTGGGCGATGAAAAATAAGAACTTAACTTAGATATCTTGGTGAAGTAATAAGAATGAGTAAGGCCCCTCACCGCTCCCTATGACACATTGATCCCTCCCTGATAGGTCCCTTGAAAGCAAGGTGAGAGCTATTGAAATGTTATGTTGCCATATAGAACTGCAGAGGAAATGAGAAGCAAGAAAGCACAGACCACCATCACTAATCCTTCAGTCGCCGAGTGCCTGCCATCGCCGAATCTGCCGCATCCTGCAACAGGAGGCAGAAGCCGCCGACACCTCACAACAACAAGGACGAAGCTGCCGCACTGCCAAACAAATGGGCAAGACAGTAATCGCCCACACCCTCAAGAAGATGCAGACCTTGACTCATCTGGACTGGTCAGGGCTTTTAATAAGCCTCAATCATCAAGAACACTTGTATATACTGTACACTGCATGTTTTGCCGTAAGGACCGGCGTTCACTTCCAATAAATGAAATCAGAAGTTTGCTAAAGGGCTTTTGTCCAATTTATTATATTATTATTATACACTATTATTTAAGGCTGTTATGTGTAAAGGAAACGCATTAATGCTTAAAGGTACATTTATTCAACATATGCTAATACAGGAAAATTACGAACCATCACGCAGATGATGCGTTTCTTTTGACGACGTCATTTACAGAACGTAACCTGGCCGATAAAAGAGGAGTACTGTATATTATTTTGTCAATCAAGAGACCCATTAAGTAACCATCACCAGTGTCATCGGTTTCTTTATCGTGACGGTCTACAAACGTAACCCCGTCGATAAAGAGGGAGTACTGTATATTATTTGTCAATCAAGAGACCCATTCCCCAATTATGTAACTATATTTTCAGCCTTCCAGCTGCCATGCTCTTTTCAATAAACCGTTAATTATTATTATTACACACACACACATACACATACAGCAGTGGACTATACTGCACCATCCTCGTCATCACCACCTCCTGCCACCGGCACTACCCCACCCACCTGCATGATCCGCCTACAACAAAATTCAGCCCATAAGAGCCACTGATAGATATAAGAATAGCACCATCCCATCTATTGTTAAAATAATAAACTCTGATATATGTACTGTACAGCCCTGTAAATGTATTGAAAGCAGATCATTGTCTAAATCACATGTAAGTGTATATTTTCAGCTACGGCAACTCTATTAATAAACCGTTCAGTATTATTATTATTATTATTATTATTATTATTGTTATTATTATTATTATTATTATTGTTGTTATTGTTTATTGTTATTGTTATACAAGAGGTCCTTCCCCCCAAAAAAAAATATATATGGTGCCAACTGAGCGATCCTGGACCGACCCCTCTCGAGCTCAGGAGGTGAAGTAGAGGCGGCGAACAAAAAAAAATTGCACCAAATAAAATTAATGAAAGTATGTGCGTGTGTGCATGGCTGAGTGCATGTGTATGTTGTTCCAATATGTACACTAATTACACACGAAAGAGAGGGAAGAGGTGAGTAAAAAAAAAAAAATGGGTTAACTTCTTTGCATCATCATCCCTTGCTTTCTGTTGCTGCATGTTGCTGCCTCACTAACCAGTCGTCTGCTCTTCTTTAACAAGCTACACACACACACTGCACCCACACAATCCCGTCTCTTATCACACTCCAGGATAAAGATCATTCCACAGCAGACTCACCTGGACACTTGTGCTGAGTTTGCCATCGGTGAAGAGCTCGTTCATCGTGTGCCCTTTAATCTGTGATGCTGTTAGGGTTGCTCAGCTGGTTACACATACATGCACACGCACACACACACCCACCGCGCACACGCACACACACCCACAGGTTGTATAAAGGTTAGCCTCTAACTGTCATCCCTGGTATGAGGAGACTGCTGGCTCCTTGTTTTATGTTCGATTTAAATTCTATAACTCTGGGAGGAGGAGTGGAGAGTGAGCCAGTGAGGAGGAAGAAGTGAGCCAGTGAGGAGGAGGAGTAGGAGAGTGGCCAGTGAGGAGGAAGAGTGAGCCAGTGAGGAGGGTAGGAGAGTGAGCCAGTGAGGGGAAGGAGAGGTGAGCCAGTGAAGAGGAGGTAGGAGGTGAGCCAGTGAGGGAAGGAGGTGAGCCAGTGGGAGGAGGAGTGGGAGGTGAGCCAGTGAGGTGGGAGAGTGAGCCAGTGAGAGATGGAGGTGAGCCAGTGAGGAGGTGGGAGAGTGAGCCAGTGAGAGGTGTAGAGTGGGTCAATGAGGAGGCGGAGAGTGGCCAGTGAGTAGGAGTAGGAGGTGGGTCCAGTTGAGGAGGCGGAGGTGAGCCAGTGGGGAAGATGAGGAGGTGGCCCAGTGAGGGGAGGAGAGTGGCTCAGTGAGGTGACCCAGTGAGGAGGAGGAGAGTGGCCCAGTGAAGGAGGAGAGGTGGCCCAGTGAGGAGGAGGAGAGTGACAGTGAGGAGGAGGTGGCCCAGTGAGGAGGAGAGTGGCCCAGTGAGGAGGAGAGAGTGGCCCAGTGAGGAGAGAGAGTGGCCCAGTGAGGAGGAGGAGAGTGGGCCAGTGAGGAGGAAGCAGAGAATTTCTCATATCTCAGTTATTTACACAACCAAGTAGAAAAGATGTAATTAGATAAAAGATATGGTATTATTGCATTTTCGCACCACATTCCCTACCTAATCTATTATCATATTCGAATAAGTCGTCTAATTATAAGATAATTTTCTTCTATTACATTTCCGTCACAAATGTAATAACTGAGAATAGCATATCCCAAATTTTCTCTATTTCTTCGATTAATCTTCCGCCATTATCGCCTGCCTCACCTCTCTGCGTCTCCTTCATGCGTCCCGTACACGCCACGGCCAATCAAAACGTTTTTGGTCAACCAATTAAAATGATTTTTGGTTTAATTCGTGATATTTTGGCCCAATCAAATTCGATTTTTGTTTTGGTCTCATATTTCAAATTAAAATTCATTTCGACCATGGAAGTCTGCGGTGGGTGTCACTAAAAATTATGGGCTGATTGAGAGTTTTGGAGAAAAAACAAAGAAACTAGCATTTTTCGGTCTGATGGTGTTCTCGACCTCAGTGCAGGAACGAGTGTGAATATGGTCAAGACCATTGTGGTAACTCATCCCTTATCCCCAAAAACAAAGAGAGCGGCCAATAAAAAGGTAAGAAATAAGTGAGATCATCATATGGTGAGAGTCAGTTAGATTAGGTTAGGTTTGGTTTATGTTTTTCCTAGTGTTTTTTGTGTATTTTGTATTTGCTTAGCCATTATTTTTTCAGCAAACGCCCACGAAAAAAATTCGATAAAAAACCGACCAATTTCCGACGGAAGTGAAGGTCATAATCGGTCTAAACACACATAAATACACTAGAAAAAATATTTTTGACTTTCTAACGGAGTTAGGTGCGATTACCAAAGATATAACTTTAACATAACGGTGAAACACGTTATCGTGAGTCAAATTCCTGCATTGTCACTTTATATTCCAATGGTCAACCTGAATACAAAGTACCGTCAGTTTATGATCTAGTTGACCAAATCCAGTGTTGTTCCGGATTGTTTATTTATTCATTTTATTTTTGCAATTTTGTTTTATTCATGCAATGTAGTGTAATTAACAAGTACTTACTATATTTAGTTATCCTTTTCACTATTTGTCAGCTTAATAGTGCGTCGATAGGCCGGTTAGTTCACTATTATGGGCTGTTGGCAGATACTGGGTGTGTAAATGGGCTTTGAATATACCAGATCATGTCTTAGTGCTGGTCTGGCCTATACTGATGACCAATAGGTGTAACACTTACCTGCCACTGTGTAAAAGGAAGCGATCTTACTTTATTCAGAAGCGTGCGTGCCGCCATTTATGCAAGATGTATTGTATTGGCTCTGGGAGGCTGTAAAGATAATCTGATTACCTAACCTAACCTAACCCTCCCAGGTAAGCTTAAGTTGTTTTAGTCATCAGGTGAAATAAATTGGGGTTGCCACATTTTCAGGTGACTCGATACGTTTTATTAAAGTAAGATCATGACAATGAATTAGGTTAAATGTTAGTCCACCTCTGACTTGATTATTTTATGAGTGGTCTTCATAGATCTACTGAGTACTATTGACGTTGTTACTCTCAAAACTCTCTCATTATCAAATTGAGTCCATTACAGTGTTTTGTTTTTCTTATTGACTATGTAAAGTATTTCTGATATTTCTCGAAAGATATATAATAATAATAATAATAATAATAATAATAATAATAATAATAATAATAATAATAATCATAATCATAATAATAATAATAATAATAATAATAATAATAATAATAATAATAACTGGTACTTACTGGCGGCAGTTCTTTGTCTCGTAAAAATACAGTTGCAAGTTTTATATCCATTTTGACACGTGTGACCTAAGGGCGTTGACCTTGATATTTATTTGAACTATCTTGACCTCCGTTAGTTGATGGTTTGACGAATAATGTGAAACCTTCTACAGCAAGGTGTTATTGGAAGTGTTTATAATCCTACTTGTTTTTATTTTTTTTATGTTAATGCCGTATTTTCTTTTTCACTACTAAACACAGCACCGCCTGTACAATTACTGTGTTTTACCGCTACTGCTGCAGGATTTTGTATTGGTAAACGGGTGGATTTGGTTATTACAGGAAATCCGCGAAAATAGTGTAATTTCTAATCATAAAATCCATGACATTTGAGGGATTTGTCAGGGAAGCCGAGACAACTGTAACTGATAGTGATGGTGATGCACCTAGTAATGGTGATTCACCTGAGGGCCAGTAGCCTGCCCTCTGCCTCGGAACCAGCCTCCATCCCCGTATGCCGACCCATCTCTTCTACTAACGTAAGTGTTACACCTAACTTTTAGTTTTCCTAACCTAACCTTTATTTTTCCTAACTTAACCTTTATTTTCCTAACCTATCCTCTTCTATATTACTTGTTTGTGCATACCATCATAAAGTTAAGATAATTTTTACTACAACATAATTGTGTGTCATCAAAAGTGGAGTTTGGGGGTCGGGCCAGTCTCTATTGAATTAATCTCATATGTTCTGTTGTTCCATTTACGCGATTGCACTTTCCGCACTACCCTGTGGGTTCAATTGATCATGTAAATCGGGGTACTACTGTACTTTAAATATTTTCTCAAGTTTTGCTAAATTATAGCCAAAATATTTCGGTAATACTTAACTTTCACATTGCACATTCTTACAGTAGTGTACAGAACAACAATTCTGTTCTTTCTTAGTAAGGTGGTAGTCATCAAGGTGTGGGATGCTGGACAGTAGTGGTCACCTTGTTGTGTCTGGTCCATCTATCTTGTACACCATCCACCTGCAACATGATTATTTGTTTTGAGATACCGGGTATTCTACATCTGAATTAATTAAGCTATTTTATATCACTACCAATACACAATATTGAGGTTTACTTGTACTGTATGTTTTTAAATGCACTATTTTAAGTAATACCTGTACCGGTACAGTGAAGTGGAGTCAGTATTTATTGTCCAGATCACTTTCCTGGTGACTGTTTTAGTGTTTGTTTGACCAAAATTCAACATTGTGTTTGTTATATATGAAGCTTTAACCCTGTACTGTACTGATCTATATTATACAGTACTGTACTGTATTTCAGTTGTAGCATTAATGAGGGACAACTGTACTGTACTGTTCTGTACTGGATCCATATTTTACTGTACTCTTTCTGTACTGTTTTGATCCATACTGTACTGTTTTGTTCTGATCCATATTATACTGTTCTTGTTCTGTACTGATCCATATTATACTGTACTGTTCTTGATCCATATTATACTGTACTGTTCTGTTCTGATCCACATTATACTGTACTCTTCTGTACTGCACTTGGGGGTTAATATTCAGGTTCTTCACACAGCCAAGGACGAGTTGGAGTGTGTGGCCATATGTTCAGCCACACACTACATATAGTGTTATTCACATCTGCTTGAGGAACATACTACAGAGGCACTTATATCCCAATCCTTAGTCTATCGTTACAACATCTTATAATGTAGTGATGTTGTTACTTGCTCCATATACATGTGTTTCCACGGTTGTATCTCATCATGGTAAACTATGGATCGATTTCAATGCCTGTTAGCATTCACCTGCTTGCATTCATATAAGAACATTGAACAAAGTGGCACTTTTAAGCCAAGGTTTCTTTGCTCATAATTAATTTGCATCAATAAGATCAATATTAAGGGAGATATAGACTTTACCCTTCAATTTATAGAAATAACTGTAGCTGTAACACCATTATTAATGGTCCATCTGATGTACAGTACAGTACAGATGTCCATCATTAATACTTCAAACCATGTACAGTACAGTACAGATGTCCCACATTATCGTTACAACTGATGTACAGTATAGCACAGTACAGTACAAAACAGTTCAGAAGTAGAAATTAGTACAGTATAGTACAGTACAGTACACTACAGTATAGTATAGTTCAGTACAGTACAGTACAGTACACAGCACAGCACAGTTACTATGAACAAACAGTTCAGAACAGTACAGTACAGAGTATTACAGTTCAGTACAGAACAGCACAGTTCAGTGAACAGTACAGTACATTTATATTACAGTTCAGTACAGAACAGCACAGTTCAGAACAGTACAGTACAGATGTCCCTCATTAATGTTACAAATTGATGTAAATAAATGTATCTTTTAACGGGTGAGTTAAAATGTCAGTTATAATAGGATAAAAATTATTTATTTCCTTGTTTACAACGACTGATTTAACTGAGAACTATTTATATGAATGTGTTGTGAGGTTGGTAATGTAGTCACTGAAGAGCGGCGACGCATAGTACAGTATCTGCAAAAAAAAAAAAAAAAGTTTCCACTGATAAGGTATATTAATACACCCTGTACCTGTACCCTAGTGGCAGGAATGTGGACTGAGGACGACTATATGTACGGTAATATCACAGTAAATATAGTTTATACCTTTAGAATAATTCAAGAGGAAATATAAGGCACTGGAGTGTGAACTAAGAAGATGATCTGTGACGAAGAGGAGAGTAAAATAAACTTACAGGACGTGACATAGTTTCCCTTACCAAAGTGACACTAAATAAATGAAGCAAAATATAAATATATACAGAAATAAAGGAGAAATAATATAAAAATATCCAATAGTAACAAAAATAAAACTCAGATTCTGTAATCTTTTTGGATCACAAAAACCCACAATAAGAGACAAGGATCATGGAGGGACACCCCTAACATAAAAAGGCCCGAAAAAACATCAAATAGAATAACTTGGCTTGGCCGAGACCGGCCTTGTACTGTCCCCTTCTTGCACCCTCAGAGCTAATGTGCTCTACTCTCTATATTACCAACCAAACTAACTATTTCAATACTGTTGTGGACAGTGAAGGACAGACCAAGACTGTCAATATATAATCAAGTTTAATAGAAAAATGAAAAAAATGTATTCGCTAATGAAATATAATAGTTACCCCTGCTCAGTTTTCTGTGATCAAATATAATAATTACCCCTGCTCAGTTTTCTGTGATCAAATATAATAGTTATCCCTCATCCGTCTTCTGTGATGAAATATAATACTAAACCCCTAAAATTAATTCCCTTGTGTTTTGATGAGAGGAAGAAGAAGAAGGTTTAAGGGATAACTATTATATTCCATCACAGAAAACTAAGGGGTAACTATTATATTTCATGACAGAACTCTAAGGAGGGGTAACTATAATATTTTATCCCATAAAATTAACCACCCCTTCAAATTTTGTTTCTTCCATCTAGCTTTCGATCTTAAAATGACCACCTCGAATTTTGTTTCTTCCCTCTAGCTTTCGATCTTTCCCTTGTGTTTTGATGAGAGGAAGAAGAAGAATAAGAAGGATTAGTGTTTTGATGAGAGGAAGAAGAAGAAGGTTTAAGGGGTAACTATTATATTTCATCATAGAAAACTAAGAAGGGGTAACTATTATATTCCATCACAGGAAAGTAAGGGGTAACTATTATATTTCATGACAGAACTCTAAGAAGGGGTAACTATTATATTTAATCCCATAAAACAATTATAATTAATGATTTCACTAGTTTTTGTGAAAGTATCTTTTATAAGATCATTGCATTAATTAGTATATATAAAATAGAGTATGCTATTAAAAGTCTTTTTGATTATTCATGTATTTAATAAAGTAATTACATAAATTCGTGTAACTCGCCAAAAAGGGGGCATCCTAAAGTAATATAAGTAAACTAGGTTTCAGGGGGCAGGGTTGGGGACAGGTGGCGAAAATTAACCACCCCTTCAAATTTTGTTTCTTCCCTCTAGCTTTCGATCTTTCCCTTGTGTTTTGATGAGAGGAAGAAGAAGAATAAGAAGGATTAGTGTTTTGATGAGAGGAAGAAGAAGAAGGTTTAAGGGGTAACTATTATATTTCATCATAGAAAACTAAGAAGGGGTAACTATTATATTCCATCACAGGAAAGTAAGGGGTAACTATTATATTTCATGACAGAACTCTAAGAAGGGGTAACTATTATATTTAATCCCATAAAACAATTATAATTAATGATTTCACTAGTTTTCGTGAAAGTATCTTTTATAAGATCATTGCATTAATTAGTAAATATGAAATAGAGTATGCTATTAAAAGCCTTATTGATTATTCATGTAATTAACTAAGTAATTACATAAATTCGTGTAACTCGCCAAAAAGGGGGCATCCTAAAGTAATATAAGTAAACTAGGTTTCAGGGGGCAGGGTTGGGGACAGGTGGCGAAAATTAACCACCCCTTCAAATTTAGTTTCTTCCATCTAGCTATCGATCTTAAAATGACCACCTCGAATTTTGTTTCTTCCCTCTAGCTTTCGATCTTTCCCTTGTGTTTTGATGAGAGGAAGAAGAAGAATAAGAAGGATTAGTGTTTTGATGAGAGGAAGAAGAAGAAAGGTTTAAGGGGTAACTATTATATTTCATCACAGAAAACTAAGAAGGGGTAACTATTATATTCCATGGCATAAAACTAAGAAGGGGTAACTATTATATTTCGTGACAGAACTCTAAGAAGGGGTAACTATTATATTTAATCCCATAAAAGAATTATATCTAATGATTTCACCAGTTTTTGTGAAAGTATCTTTTATAAGATCATTGCATTAATTAGTAAATATGAAATAGAGTACGCTATTAAAAGCCTTATTAATTATTCATGTAATTAATTAAGTAATTACACAAATTCGTGTAACTCGCCCAAATGGTGGCATCCTAAAGTAATATAAGTAAACTAGGCTTCAGGGGGAAGGGTTGGGGACAGGGGCGATAAAAAATGACCCCTTCAAATTTTGTTTCTTCCATCTAGCTATCGATCTTAAAATGACCACTTCGAATTTTGATTCTTCCCTCTAGCTTTCGATCTTTCCCTTGTGTTTTGATGAGAGGAAGAAGAAGAATAAGAAGGATTAGTGTTTTGATGAGAGGAAGAAGAAGAAAGGTTTAAGGGGTAACTATTATATTTCATCACAGAAAACTAAGAAGGGGTAACTATTATATTCCATGGCATAAAACTAAGAAGGGGTAACTATTATATTTCGTGACAGAACTCTAAGAAGGGGTAACTATTATATTTAATCCATAAAAACAATTATAATTAATAGTTCACTGGATTTTCGTGAAAGTATCTTTATAAAAGTCGGTATTAATTAAAGTAAATATGAAATAAGTAATACTTCAATAAAAGCCTTATTGATTATTCATGTAATTCATTAAGTAATTACACAAATTCGTGTAACTCGCCCAAATGGTGGCATCCTAAAGTAATATAAGTAAACTAGGCTTCAGGGGGTAGGGTTGGGGACAGGGGCGAAAAAAAATGACCCCTTCAAATTTTGTTTCTTCCATCTAGCTATCGATCTTAAAATGACCACTTCGAATTTTGATTCTTCCCTCTAGCTTTCGATCTTTCCCTTGTGTTTTGATGAGAGGAATAAGAAGGATTAGTGTTTTGATGAGAGGAAGAAGAAGAAAGGTTTAAGGGGTAACTATTATATTCCATGGCATAAAACTAAGAAGGGGTAACTATTATATTTAATCCCATAAAACAATTATAATTAATGATTTCACTAGTTTTCGTGAAAGTATCTTTTATAAGATCATTGCATTAATTAGTAAATATGAAATAGAGTATGCTATTAAAAGCCTTATTGATTATTCATGTAATTAACTAAGTAATTACATAAATTCGTGTAACTCGCCAAAAAGGGGGCATCCTAAAGTAATATAAGTAAACTAGGTTTCAGGGGGCAGGGTTGGGGACAGGTGGCGAAAATTAACCACCCCTTCAAATTTTGTTTCTTCCATCTAGCTATCGATCTTAAAATGACCACCTCGAATTTTGTTTCTTCCCTCTAGCTTTCGATCTTTCCCTTGTGTTTTGATGAGAGGAAGAAGAAGAATAAAAAGGATTAGTGTTTTGATGAGAGGAAGAAGGTTTAAGGGGTAACTATTATATTTCATCATAGAAAACTAAGAAGGGGTAACTATTATATTCCATCACAGGAAAGTAAGGGGTAACTATTATATTTCATGACAGAACTCTAAGAAGGGGTAACTATTATATTTCATGACAGAACTCTAAGAAGGGGTAACTATTATATTTCATCCCAGAAAACAATTATATTTAATAATTTCAATAGTTTTCTGTGAAATTTTATTTTATACGATCATTGCATTATTTTGTAAATATAAATTAGATTATTGCATTAAAAGCTTATTTGATTATTCCTGTAATTAATGAAGTAATTACATAAATTCATGTAAGTCGGCAAAATGATGGCATCCCAAGGTACTATAAGAACAATAGGGTTGAGGACGGGAGCCACCTCAGAAGGTGGATAGCCCACCTGATGTTAACCACCTCCTCTATTTCCCACTTCTGAACTTTACCTTGTACTGTACCCTTCTTGTACTCTCAGAGCTAGTGCTCTCTTCTCTGTATAACCAACCAACCGACAGGGGCCATAAAAAACCACCCCTTCGAATTTTTGTTTCTTCCCTCTATCTTTCATTATTTCCTTTTTGTTTTGATGAGAGGAAGAAAAATAAGAATAAAAAGGTGTTATTTTGATGAGAGGAAGAAGAAGAATAAGGTTTTGATGAGAGGAAGGTTTTAGGGGCAACTATTATATTTCAACTATTAGAATTTGATCACAGAAAACTAAAAAGGTGTTAGGGCAAAACTATTATATTTCATCACAGGAGTCAGATGTGGGATAGCTGTTATATTTGATCACAGAAAACTGAGCAGGGGTAACTATTATATTTCATTAGTGAATAAATGTTTTCAATTTTCTATTAAACTTGATTATATATTGAGTCTTGGTCTGTCCTTCACTGTCCACAACAGTATTGAAAAAGTTAGGTTGGTTGGTAATATATAGAATAGAGCGCATTAGCTCCGAGGGTGCAAGAAGGGTACAGTACAAGGCCGGTCTCGGTCAAGCCAAGTTATTCTATTTGATGTTTTCTCAAGGCTTTTTATATTAGAGGAGTCCCACCAGTACCCTGGTGTCACTAGGATGATCCCCATCTTTTTTGTTTCTAGTTTTTATTGTGGGTTTTTCTTATCTTCCTGTAAGATGGGTCTCCCGTCTTATATAGAATTTGAGTTTTATTTTTGGTAATAATGAATATTTTTGTTATTTCTCCTATATCTCTATATATTTATAGTTTGCTTCATTTATTTAGTTTTAATTTATTTGCTAATAACTAGTTAAAAATAAATAAAAATTTAACAATTGTTCACTCAATTTAGATATCTTGTATGAACATTTAATATTTATTTAGTGTCACTTTGGTAACAGAAACTATGCCAAGTCCTGTAAGTTTATTTTACTCTCCTCTTCGTCACAGATCGTCTTCTTAGTTCACACTCCAGTGCCTTATATTTCCTCTTGAATTATTCTAAAGGTATAAACTATATTTACTGTGATATTACCGTACATATAGTCGTCCTCAGTCCACATTCCTGCCACTAGGGTACAGGTACAGGGTGTATTAATATACCTTATCAGTGGAAACTTTTCTTTTTTTTTTGCAGATACTGTACTGTAGTCACCGCTCTTCAGTGACTACATCACCAACCTCACAACACATTCACGTAAATAGTTCTCAGTTAAATCAGTCGTTGTAAACAAGGAAATAAATAACTTTCTCCTATTATAACTGACTTTTTACTCACCCTGTTAAAGCTACATTTATTTACTGTTCTGTACTGAAATGTACCCCTTCAGGCGACCACCCAACTGAATACACCCCAGCCTGCCAATCTACAAGCAGCATTCACCAAACAACAAATAAAACAGATGACCACTATTATGATAAGTCACTTTCTCTACGAAAATACAGAAACAAGATACCACCACCGAAAATATAATAAATGCAGTTATGACACAGCTCACAGAAAAGTTGCAGGAAGACAAGCAACACAGGAACTTGTGCTCATTGCTGGGGACTTAATGCCCACCATCCAACATTCAATTGGACCACAAGAATAAACCAGGATGGTCATCACCTAGTGGAACTGCCGAGACATGTTCCAGAAATAACGCTCATTAATACTGGGGAACCAACACACACACAGTACTGGGAGGAACAGTGGACCTCACATTCGTCTCCACTGAGCTCGTTCCAGTAGCTCAGTGGGAGAAACATGATGAACTGACCAGTGACCACTTTGCAACGACAACTACTTTGAGAATGGAACTACTCCCTCCTCCCCCACGTCTGCCACCCAGATGGATTACCAAGAAAGCAAATTGGAAATTTTATCAAGATGAACTCCAAAAATGGTTTTCGCACTATGAACCAGCAGAAGATATTGACCAACTAAACCAGGACCTTACTGATGCCATATAACACACAGCAGAGAAAGCAATACCAAAAACAAATCCTACAAATAGACGCCACAAAGACTACTGGTTCTACAATGACGAGGTCAGGGAACAGAATCAACAAATTCAGAAGACATCTCCGACAATACCCTTCCCTTGAGGGAGTGAAACTCTTGAGAGCTGCTGTCCAACATGCTCGTCAAATTACTCAGAAAATTAGGGAAGAAAAATGGCTCGAGTGGTGTGCAACCTTTAATGCACACACCAGCCTGAGTGAACTCTGGAGAAAACTCAGGATAGCAACAGGAAAACTGCCCAGAGCTTCAGCCCACCCCCAGCCACTACAGGAAGCAGAGCACTTTGCAGAACGCTCCTCATCAGCTCAACTACCTCCTGAAATAAGACTTCATCTACAGCAAGTACAACTGGAGAGAGTAGTAGTAGTCAGACAAAAGAGAAAGGTGTTCAAGGTGACAGAGAAAATGGGAGTTTAAGATAGTTTCGAAAATCTTAGAGAGGGATGAAGTTAGGGCAATGGGGTGATAGTTAGAAGGATTAGAAAGGTCACCCTTCTTCGGGATGGGCTGAACCAAGGCATGCTTCCAAGAAGAAGGAAAAGTTTGGGTTTTGAGGCAGAGGCGAGCAAGCACAGGGGCCAGGGCTTCAGAACACGAGGGGGTATTCCGTCCGGTCCATGCGCCTAACTCACATCCAACCTGGACAACACACCAGCAACCCGGCGAGTGGAGATTATAGGACAGTGCATAGGTTCAGTAGGAGGGATAGAGTGGGAATCGTCTAAGGTGGAATTAGAGGAGAATAAAGTGCCAAAGAGGTTGGCTTTGTCAGGGGGAGAGTTGGCTGTAGAGTTATCGGGTCGGAAGAGAGGAGGAAAAGAGGGAATGCAGAAGTTGTTATAGATGTTTTTAGTTAAGGACCAAAAGGAATTACTAGAGGAAGAATTAGTCAGGACAGCGGTCTTTCTTTTAATAAAATTCCGCTTGACCCTACGAAGAATAGCCTTACACCGATTCCTAGAAGTAATGAAAGAGGTGTGGGTAATGGGAGTATAGCTCAATATGCCCTATCTCTCACCCTGCAAGCAAGAGAGCAGGAGCGATCAAACCATGATTGTAATGTGAAAGTTTTGGTAGAAGATGTGATAAATGCACTCATACCGCCGTGTATAACCCCAGCAATGCTGTCAGCACATACCGAGGCATCCCGAGTGGAAAAGCAACATTCATCCCAAGGAAAGTCGGTGAAGAATTCACGCAAGGATTGCCAGCTTTCCCTCCGATAGTGCCAGTTGACATTTAGAGGGGGTAGGGGTGGTGGTAGTGCCCAGTTTGATTTAATAGAAAAAAGTTTGTGATCAGAAGACCCTAAGGGGTCAGAAATTGAGTATGAATAGTGAGAGGGGTTAGAGGTAAAACAAATATGAAGAACGTTAGCAAATTGATCGTGTCGATCAGGAACGTGTGTAGGGTGTTTGATGTAATAACTGCCAATGAGAACAACTTTTGTATTGAATTTGTGTGGATTGTCCCATATATATATATATATATATATATATATATATATATATATATATATATATATATATATATATATATATATATATATATATATATATATATATATATATATATATAATATAATATATATATATAATATATATAATATATATAATATATATATGATATATATATAATATATATAATATATATATATATGATATATATATAATATATATAATATATACAGCACCTCAGGTTAACGAACTCAACTGCAGAAGGTCGTTTGTCAACCAAACCATTGTTTCAATGGTTTCGGAATTGGTTCCAGCTCACCTAAAATTTCCAATTCAAAAAAATGGAAACGTTCACTTACTTGAGGTGTGTACATGGTATCTGATGATGAGATAGATGATGATGGGAATTACAATGGGGTGGAAGAGAAGGAAGAAGAGTAGGCATTGGGGAAGAGAAGTCACCTATGGCAACTTATTTTCACCCATAAAATTTTATTTCTCTCGCAGATGATTATTTTTAAATCAACACTACACACTGCATTATATATTGTCAATATGTAAAATATATTTCAAAATGACCAATAATTTGCTTGGAAACACAGAAAAAATAGTTGAAGAGAGTCTCAAGCAAGATGTTACCTCCATGAAAAACAAGAGAGACTAACTCTCATCTTACAAGGAATCCAGCAACGTCAATTATATTATCCTAACTTAATTGAGGTATTATTTATCAATATACCTGGTTTTCAAAAATTTCTCAGAGGGAAGAGCCACAGCAGTGTAGTGTGAGAAGGAGGAGTGTGAAGTTCATTATTTGAATGGACATAACTTAACAATGTATTTCCCCCAATATTAATTGTGTGCATGTACCATCATAAAATTAAGATGTTATTTTACTAGAACATAGGTATTGTGTTGAAAAGTGAGCTTGGGGGTCACCTCACTTCATTTAATCCCATATGTAAAGTTATTCAATTATTACAAGCTCATCACTTTCCGCGCACTCTGGACACAATCAAGCAAGAAGTAGGGACTGTATATATATATATATATATATACATACTATATATATTATATATATATATATATATATATATATATATATATATATATATATAACACACACACACACATATTATAACACACACACATATATATATATATATATATATATATATATATATATATATATATATATATATATATATATATATATATGTATATATATATTATATATATATATATATATATATTATATATATATATATATATATATATTATATATATATATATGATATATATATTATATAGACACCCAAGTTGTATTTATCACAAATTTTGTTTAACCCTAACTGGTTATGAAAATAATTACATCAAACATTCTATGACACTGGTTAAAAAATATATAATTACCGTATATATATTACAAAATGTTTATTTGGAAAACTTATATTTCAATACTTGTATTCTGTACAAGTAACTTAAAAACTATACACAAAATTAATAAAGTACCTTAGTTACTTATATACAATAATTGTGAATCACAGTGTCTTTCTTGAACACAAGTGAAAATCCCAGTTACAGTTTACAGTGCAGTGCTACTATTTAGTAGTCTGGTAAGTTTTACAAGTTTGTTAAAGGTAACATCTCCAGTTTGTGAGACGGCACTTACTGTATACACCCCATGGCAAGACAGTTATCTTCCACATAATTTAATACACTGTACACATTGCTCAGACTTACCTGTCTCTGAGATCATTTGGAAACCTTCCTACGATGACACAAGTCATAACTACAACTTAACAATGTCAATATACGACTGTATCTAATGATCAATCTCTCATAAGACCAAATCTTAAAACTCTTCAGCCCTTTAAAAAGGCAATAATTTTATAATAATGTATGTATGTATATATCTAAAAATATACTATGTACATTTTGTACTTATACTAATAGCATTGCAGCATCTTTTTTATTCTCAAGTCAATTATATTTAGTTTCTGAGAAAGTCAAATATTCAAACATATTTACACATGAAGAAATCTTGCAGGATTCTTCAAAGAATTCATTTAACCTGCAATGGTGTTTTAATATTTAACACTTTCAGTTTGCGATGATGGGGGACACATTGGCTGGACCACATGATACATCCTCCAAGGTTATCAGGAAGAATAAAACTGCCCGAACCTTATTTTAAATTAACAATAAGGTGATGAATGGAGTTTAGGAAAATGAATTGCATATGTATTACACTTAAGGTGACTTCCATAACAATTAAAACCTACACAATGTAAAAAAAAGTGATCCATGTATATCGACTAAAAATTTGAGCCAAAAGGCGACTAATAATAATATAGTTTTAAATGTGGTTATTTAAACCCCATTAAATTGTGTCATGGCTAAAACCCTTGTAATTAAAGAGAATGATTCACTTCAGTTTGCAACACATACTTCAGATTAATGTAATCTGTGTACATGATCAAAAAACACAACAGGATCACTAATACACCTTGATCATTCTCATATCAGGGGGAAGTTAAAAGAACTCCCCCTGTATATCTTTTAAGACTAATATAAAAGATGAATTTCACCAAATCAACAAAATTAATATTTTTGGTGTCAGTCACATCACTAAAAACAAATCATATTGGTGAAATTTGAACTTTTGTTAGAGTTTGTCCTTATGAGTTACTCTAAGGAGAATGACCTCCAGTATAAAATTTGTCCAAAACATTGAGTTAACTTGTTTGGGCAGGAGAAACTCTTCAATATTGTCACACCTTCTGTCGTGTAACTCAGCACTTGCCTATCCATAAACAGGTCAGCCAATCTCAGGACCTCTAGAACACCTTTGGTATAAGGCGGTACTTGACCCGGTCAGTGTAGCTATCCCAGGCTGTTCCATACTTCTTCTTGCACACGTTCTCCACTTCAAAGATTCTTCCCACCAAGAAGAGAACATTGAAGCCCACCAATATCCAAGGTAAAGCATGACCGAAGCCTGAACATAAACAATAGCATTAGAACACGTACAAATAAAGAAAATGTCGGCGAGTAATTACAAAATAAGTACGTAAACAAGTCCAGAAATATTGATACAAAGTCATATCGCTTAACACATGATGATAAAACAGCGGTGTGTGAAATGCTTTAATCGAGATGCCCCAAGTTCACTGGAGAACCACTGAAGAGTTAAAGCTGAGCATTACCCCCGAGTGCAACAAGAATAAAGACGTGGCAGTGAGATTTAATACATTATGTTCAGTATCAACTTATTTTGAGGTAGATGGTGAGACTGTAATTATCAATTTTCCCTTAGGTAAAGTATACATGACTTTTGAGACTGTACAGTACCCCATCACATGCCACCATCCTTGTTATGTCCTACAGCCCATTTAAATGGGTCCAAACTACTGCTACACATATGAGGATGTTTGGACTAGACCATCTGTACAAAGTTGAATCACAGCAGCGCTTCCTGACACCCTGGCAGATAGTTCCCTTCAACATCACAACATAACGGACTCCTTATCCTCACTACTTGCTCTTGATACCCTAAACTCATATTGTCACCTGCTTGTCTCTGAAGCCAGACACAAGCATATGTGTCTTGTTAATGGGAGTGTCAGAATCAAGCTGCTGTGGATCTCCTCTCACACAGGCATTAGTCAACATGATAGGAGTTGATGCCTTAGCTAAACTCGAGTCCCAACAATAACAATGTTGAGTACAATGTAAGACTGTCAAACAGAAATCTTAAAAACTGTAATCAGAAAAGGACTTGCGGATGAATTTTATGCAAGTAGACAAGTGCAAACAGGCACTAGTCAATCCACTGTTTACCATGATGGTATGTATCAAGTAAAACATGTATACGGAGCAAGTGACAAGATGTAACTGTTAGGTTAGGATATAAGTACCTCTGGCAGTATGCCCCACAGGCAGAAGTGAACAAAATTAAATGTAAAGTGTGTGGCCAGACATATGGCCACACACTTGAACACTACGTCCTCGACTGTGTGAGGATAGAACTTTTTAAGGGCAGGTCCAAGCACAGTGTGTGAGAAATGGTACAAAACTTTATCTCTAATGGCAAGATAGCCGACATATTAAGATTGTATCCACTTTTTTGCTTTAAGTAGCTATAACAGTTCCCATGTATGGAACTAAGCACACAGTGTGCTTTACTACCTCTCACGTAAATGTGAGGCCAGACACATTACCTCACACAGTTGTGAATAAGTTACCCTTTATTTATAGAACTAAACAAATACTGTACAGTATAACGTTCAGTGCATAATATCCTGACCATGGGGGTTAGTTAAACTGACCCTTTGTGAACACTACTCTGTAATCCTTTAGCTCTACCACTTACACGATGAGTATGGGGTGCACAATAAACTAGCCACTGCAAGTGGCAAAATTAATTTTTTTATTAACACCCTCCTAGAGGCACTGACATCCTCCCACAAGCACTGATACCTTCCCATAAGCACTGACACTCTTCCACAAGCACTGACACCCTCCCACAGGCACTGACACCCTCCCACAAGCACTGACACCCTCCCACAAGCACTGAAACCCTCCCACAAGCACTGACACTTTTCCACAGGCACTGACACCCACCCAAAAGCACTGACACCCTCCCACAAACAGACACCTTCCCATAAGCACTGACACTCTTCCACAAGCACTGAAACCCTCCCACAAGCACCGACACCCTCCCCCAAGCAATGACACTTCCACAAGCACTGACACCCTCCCAGACACTCTTCCACAAGCACTGACACCCTCCCAGACACTCTTCCACAAGCACTGAGACCCTTTCACAAGCACTGACACCCTCCCACAAGCACTGAGATCCTCTGACAGGTATTGAAACCTAGCAACAGGAACGGACACCCTCCCACAAGCACTGAACTCTTCTCACAAGCACTGGAACTCTTCTCACAAGCACTGGGACCCTCCCACAAGCACTGGAACTCTTCTCACAAGCACTGGGACCCTCCCATAAGCACTGGAACTCTTCTCACAAGCACTGGGACCCTCCCACAAGCACTGGAACTCTTCTCACAAGTACTGGGACCCTTCCACAAGCATTGAACTCTTCTCACAAGCACTGGAACTTCTCAAAAGCACTGGACCCCCCCACAAGCACTGAAATCTTCTCACAAGCTCCGAGATCTTCCCACAGGGACTGACTGCAGTGTTTTGACCGCTGGTGAATTCTTTAGAGGAGCTGGGGCTTTTAAGAAACAAGACTATTTTTATTATTATTATATTTGAGGCCGAGATGACGAGTATAACTTACCACACAGTAGACCCCAGGAAATATATATGAAGATGTCTCCAAGGTAGTTGGGGTGTCTCATAACTCCCCACCATCCAGACACTAACAGTCTTGTTCCTGCTGGCGTTGGTAGACTCTCCAAATCTGGGCAGGAAGTGTATAAAATAATGCACTTTTTCTTTATTACTGTATTGTATGACACCTATACACAGTACTGTATTGCTGTGAATCACCTGATAACATCCTCCACATGTTCAAGTGAACCTATACACTATACAAAGGAATGAATGGTTTTGAAATTTTTTGGATCCAAAAAGTTTTCTCTTGGAACTGGAAACTAATATCTTTAATTACTTTTGTACATCGTGAATATGTAACATTAAAAATTACAGGTAGTGAGTACAGCACAGTATAGCATTGTACAGTACAGAACAGTACAGCACAACACAATATAGTACAGTACAATACAGCACAACAGTACAGCACAGTACAGTACATTACAGTAAAATAAAGCACAGCACAGTACAGAACAGTAAAATAGTACTGTACAATACAATACAGTACAGAACAGCACAGAACAATAATGTTCAGTACAGCATAGCTCAGTACAACACACTACAGTACAACAAAGTACAGAACAGCACAATACAGTACAGTACAGAACAGTAGAGCACAGTACAGTACAGTACAATACAGCACAGTACAGCACAGAGCAGTAAAGAACAGCACAGTACAGAGCAGAACAGCACAGAACAATACAATACAGCACAGTACAGCGCAGAGCAGACACAGAACAGAACAATACAGCACAGTACAGAACACCACAGTACAGAACAGCACAGTACAGTAAAGTACAGAACAGAACAGCACAGTACAGAACAGTACAATACAGCACAGTACACAGCAGAACAGCACAGTCCAATACAGCACAGAGCAGAACAGCACAGAACAATACAATACAGCACAGCACAGAACAGAACAGTACAGCACAGCACAAAACAGTACTATACAAACAGTGCAGAACAGAACAGTACAGCATAGAACAGTACAGTACAGTACTGTACAGAACAGTACAGCACAATACAGCACAGTACAGTACTGTACAGAACACTACAGCACAGAACAGTACAGCATAATACAGTACAGTACAGAACAATACAGTACAGTACAATACAGCACAGTACAGAACAGAGCAGAACAGTACAGAACAGTACTGTACAGAACAGTACAGCACAATACAGCACAGTACAGTACTGTACAGAACACTACAGCACAGAACAGTACAGCATAATACAGTACAGTACAGAACAATACAGTACAGTACAATACAGCACAGAACAGAGCAGAACAGTACAGAACAGTACTGTACAGAACAGTACTGTACAGAACAGTACAGCACAATACAGTACAAAACAGCATTGCACAGCACAGCACAAGACAGTACAATACAATACAACACAGTACAGTACAACCCAACTCAGTACCTAACCTAAACCAATTACATTATCCTGAGTCATTACAACAAGAACTTAACACAGTTTTAATAATTTAAAGACAGATCCTTAGTGACCCCGTTGAGCAGTACTGTACCTATAACGAGAGTTTGAACAGATTCAATATTTTGGCCACACACACAATTTTTTCTCTTGGAAGTGGTAATTAATATCTTTAACTATAAAGTACTGTCTTAGCACATCTTGACCAACAAAAAACATTAATAAGCATCACAAATAATTACAAGTGGCAAATAATTAGGGTTGTAAAATGATGTCAATTAATCCACGAGTCCTTATGACAAATATTAAAGGTACTGTGCTGTGCTGTATACCTTGATATGGTATTCCATCTTAAGATAATAAATAAAGCACACCCTTATTTACTATCAGTGTAAGTACTGGCCAGTCAGTATTATGCTCTACTCTCTGGACAGTACAACACTGACCCAGAAAACACTGTATAACTTTTACTTATTTCTTCATAAACTTGTACAGATATTCTTACCCAGTAGGTGACATTCCAAGACTTGCTGATAGTGTCAAGGATGTGGTTTGCTTGCTATATTTTTAGGGTTTGATATATTTCCCTATGTCAGAGTTTATATGGTTAGTACTTTATTACATTCAGCAGAGGCAATATTTAGGCACAGACTCACCCTCATTATTACTGTGGCAAATCTACAATGCAATATCCTACACTTGATATCTTCTATCTCGGATGTCATTTCAAAAGACAAAATGAGTATAACCTGTAATGTCATCATACTCATCAAATTATACCTTAAAGCTATTATACTCACGAGCCAGTGCTGGGTTAGATGGGTTGGAGCGAAAAGCGTGTTTCTGTGAGCTGGAGCCTCGGAGGATCGTGTAGCCGACCAGGTTGAGGGTGGCAATCGGTAACAGGTAATACCATTCAAGTTCATTCCTGGAGGTAGAGAAAAATTAAGATCTTCAGTGCAAGTTGTTTATATTCATCTATGTATCTATGAAGCTTTAAAAGAGAGAGAGGATGATATAAAACCTTTAAATCAAAGAAAGGTAGAAAATTATGTCTTTGAGTACATAAGGACTTGACACAAAGTTGAAACCTAACTTATCAAAGAAGCATTTTGTCCCCTGGATCTGTGATAGTTATAGGTATCATCAATTTCACCACATATAAAACTGAATTCTACACTTTGGTTGTCAATACTGTAATAGCAAGCACAGTTTAGCCATACTCGAAGATGTTTTCATTATCCAACTTGCAACTTCCTGAGAAACAATATTTTTCACTCCTGCAAAACCTCTACCTGGTGTACTATTGTGTGGCCCAAATTAAAACCAGATTATCTTCACCTCATCATCATTCATCAGCTAGTTTCTACACTTGTTTGGGTTAGCTGTGTTTACCTGAGGGTTTCTGTTAGGTAAAACAAGGATGCCCCTGTAAACACACTAGTGAAGGCTACACATAAAGAATAAACAAAATATCTCCACTTCATTACTGGAGACTTGACCCATATAACACCCACCTGTGGTTGAGCACCAGCCTGGAGAAAACACAGAGCACGAACGCTCCTGCAAGATTCGCCTGAATGCAGAAGAAACCAAACCCTTGACGCATATATTCATAGGTAGTGAAGTATGCCTCTTCGAACCACAGGAAATCCAGGGCATAAAAAATCTGAAGAAAAATAAAAGATGCAATTAGATGAGATGAAACAAAGGGTCATTAACAAAAGCACCGCAAGCTTTTGTTACATGAAAGATCGGGAATATAAACAACACGAGAACTCAAAATATAAAACAACAACACCGGATTTTAAAGTTCCCTGACCCCCATAGTCTTAATCCAGTAACAAGTAACACCCAACTTAAACATTCAAGACATAAGGAACTCACCTGTAGGGAACAAGCCAGCAGGAGTGTCGGGCTGTATTGACCCGGGCTGACTCGCAAATCCTTCATCACTATTATCACGTTAATCATTACCTACGGAATAAATATCAAGGTAAATCTCATAAATTACTCAGGAATGGGACAGCAAAATACAAATTCCTATTAGTGTATTTCTAGTTTTCCGACAGCGTGCGAACTGCCATTAATGAATTATATTTTCTATTACATATGACAGCTTATAAATATCACTTTCTTGCTCTCAATTTCAATGTACTTTATACAATTTGTGATGATTTAACTTTTTGAGTTTTGAGTCCTGGAGAGTTAAATCACTGTCCTCAAAGGGTTAAAACAATCCTCAAAGGGTTAAAACAATCCTCAAAGGGTTAAAACAATCATCCTCAAAGTGTTAAAATAATCATCCTGATAGGGTGAAAACATCATCCTTAAAGGGTTAAACTGTTGTTGTCAAAGGGTTAAACTATCATTCTCAAAGGGTTAAATCAGCATCCTCAAAGGGTAAAACTGTTGTTGTCAAAGGGTTAAAATATCCTCAATGTGTTAGAACCTCATCAAAAGGGTTAAAATATCCTCAAAGGGTTAAAACAATCATCCTCAAAGGGCTAAAGAAAACTGGTGCTCACACAATACTCACCCAAGACAGGAGAACAGTCCGAAAAAGCAAGAACTTCAGGTCCACCGATTTTATAACCGGGTTGATCTCTCGGCCCTTGAAGAAATCCGCCAAGAAGATCCCCGAATTCCCCACCGGATTCTTGGCATCGTTGGGAATGTAGCCAGCCCGGACATACATGGCAAGGGATATAATCACCGACAGCCCTATACACGTGCCCATGAGCTGACGGTACTTGGCGTAGACTTGCAAGATATTGTAGTCAAAGTATATCGAGATGGGGACCACGGACACTGTCACTAGTAGAGTCAGGAATCCTGTTGAAAAGAGGAAAGTCATCACACCTAAACTGTTTTACATCACACCTAATTTATCAATATATATATGTACTTGATCCAGCTACAGTGACATCCCCATATAGCGAACATCTCTCTTCATATAGTCCATCAGAAGGGGTGGGGGGGGGTCATATAGTATAATGAACACTTGATATAACAGGTCGTCATATCTATATTGTTCATTAGATGGAGGTTTCACATCTAACAGACCCTTGATATAGTGGACTTTCATCTCTATAATTCGTTAGATGGAGGTTTCACATCTAATGGACCCTCGATATAATGGACTTTCGTCTCTATATGGTCCATTATGCAAGTTCCACTGTATGAATACCCATAATGACGTTCCCTGTAGAATCGAGTTAAACCAAACTATTTCACCCAGAGACCAACTCCAATACCTCTGACAGACACTTGACATACTAGAGGAGGAATTACATGGATTGATATGGGTATTCCAGTTACGAGAGCGTGTCCTAACGATGTGCCTGATACCAGTGTCAAGATTGTCCGGTAAACTTGGGAATTCAATCGTCAATCCTGGGTGTTTGCCACATTGACCTCGTCTCGCTTATTAGTGGTTTTACAGGTTGAAATAGAATACAATAGGTTTTTCTACCGAGATGAAATAGGTAGATCTCCACACACACACAAAATAAACTTGAAATTTAGTAGGATTAACTAATTAAAGTGATTTTTTCTCTTCAATGAAACTTTAGGGCTTCAGTGGCAATTGGACGAGATTATCACCGACGTCTGGATAAGGAGGAAATGCAAAAGATGGTAACCACAAGACACTCACCATTACAGCGTATAGTGGCACCATTCTGAGGCCTCACCACTTTACCCACGGGAATAAGGTAGAGGAGGAGCTGGGCAGCCATGAACCCTGTGACGATAGCGATGGCCAGCGGGTCGTAGTAGTAGTGTAGCTTGCGTGGGATGGAGGGGAACTCCGTAATGGTGCATTTATTCTGGGGGGTAAAATAAGTAGACAAATATTTACTCTGGGGGTAAAATAAGTAGACAAATATTTACTCGGGGGGTAAAATAAGTAGACAAATATTTACTCTGGGGGTAAAATAAGTAGACAAATATTTACTCTGGGGGTAAAATAAGTAGACAAATATTTACTCTGGGGGTAAAATAAGTAGACAAATATTTAATCTGGGGGTAAAATAAGTAGACAAATATTTACTCTGAGGGGTAATGTAAATAAGCAAATAAGTTAAGAAAAAATACTATAATAACAATAATAATAACATATTCATGATGATATGAACGCTGTCCCTGTACACACACACACAGGCAATAATGCACGAGGTTACTATCAGTGAAACCTCAATATAACGGACTAACCCCTCGCATACAGTGCGATGCAACGTGTGAAGTACTCTACTGTATAAACAAACCTTCGACGTATACTAGGTGAGATATCTCGCTCCCCAAAATTGGACGCAGAGGTAAATAAAAATGTTACCGGCATATCTTTGTTATCTTATGGATGTTTTACGACAGACGAGGACTCCGAAAAATCACAGAAAGACTTTAATACAATTTTATTATGAACTGAAAAATGGCAGATGCAATTTAATATGGAAAAAATGCAAACTATCAGATGAACAATGTAGATAGAGAGAAATTCAACTAAGGTAATTAAAACTATCAAATCAAGAACAAACACACAGCAATGACATTATATTAGACAAATTTAGATTCAGGGGTGGACAGGTAAACACTGGTTCGTTAATAGACTTGTGAGCGAGTGGATCAAATTGCCAAACGCCACCATTAACTCAAACTCTCTGGGAAGCTTCAAATGAAGGTGGAACAGTTAATGCGTGATATGCAATGGGTGTGAATAGGAGGCACGTTACTATGGGTCAATGGACTAACTGCAGTTCCTTACAGTACAAAAACTTCCAGCTTATATATTCACAACTTGCCTTTTACCCCCATTGTCCCCACTACCATATCAATGTGCCTGTGACTTCCCTCCTATCATGGTAATAAACATCCAGCCAGCCAGCCAGCCCCTCCCATCATGGTAACAGACAGCCAGCCACACAGTCAAGTTTTTCACAGCCAATTCTATCACATCACTGGACCAGTTTACTCTCATACCTTCAGCACATCAGCTTAAATGGGATAGTGTCCATGGGGTGACACCTCTAGTACCCTTAACATGGCTAAGATCATGGTTTCAAACCTCTCAAATCTGATGTATCTGGTAAAAACTCTTAATGCTGTGGCTTACTAACCAATTGACCGATCTTTTACCGCAAGAGGGCGTGGGGGGATTCACAAAATATCTCGGTCATTCAGATATATGTCCCCTCGAATCAACAAAACGCAAGGAATCATTAAATATCTTCCCGTTTGAAAAGAAAAGCCCCCTTGATTTCTCATTACCTAGGCAGGGCAGTCAATCAAATATCTTTACCATTATGGCAAACATTGTCTTATACCAGGGGTGGGAAATGGTTTTAACTGGTGAGCCACTCAATGAATAATGGTACACTTCACGGGCCACACACTTAATATAGATGGGAAAACATGATATTTGCAGAAAGTAAAGCCTTGTAAAGCCAGTCTTGGAGTGAGTGCCCTACTATTCCTAATGCAGTAGTGTGCCAAAGAAATAGTTTGGTGGACCAGTTTTGGCCCGAGAGCCTTTATGTTGCCCACCTCCACCTTATACCTGTAATGGATCATTAATAAGGATCAACAATACTACTGTATATCCTCACACTCTACACATGCACTTCTGGTACAGTATTGAGTCATCATGTGTGTGTTGTCAGATGTAACACTTGACCTACAGTATATCCTACACCTTGTCAATAATGATCCACACAATAAACATTTACCACAACACTGCTTCTCTACACTACACGGTCATATAAAACCACAACATGCGGTACATACCATTGTACACATCTCGGTTAAAACAATTGGCATGGCGATCATTATGGCAGTGAGAAGTAAAGCCTTGATGGTGGCAAAGGATGGTATGAGGGCACACACCCCAGACTTGATGCCCGACCCTACGCTGCAGGTCAAGCCACACACGCGGCTACCGACGGTTCTGGGGGCCACATCATCTTCACTAGTGACAGTCTTCACGGCTCTGATGTTGTTCACTTCACTGTGAACTTCATTTTCTGTCTGTACAGAGAATTATAAAGGGTTAAACAAGAGCACTCCATTGAATCTATTTTCAAGACCTAAAATCTATATTACTATAACTGGATTGAAGGTCAATGAATCTTTGTACATTATATACAGTACAGCATTTTCTTAATAAATGTCCTTTTGTACTATACTGTACTGTACTGTACTATACTATACTCTGATGCCAATTACACAAAATATTTCACCTGATTTAAATAGGTATATAAAATGATAAAATACTGATCCTGTAAACAGTAAACATAAGATTGTCTAAATTTAGAAGAACTTTGACTCACTGGCCTCCAGGCTGAGTGATGCTAGGGTCTGTTAGTACAAGGATCCATTTGGTTGTCACTGATAATTTGTACAGGTTATGTTGGGGGTCACCAGGCTGAAGTTAGTGACCTCATTATTATGTACTGTACTATTGTTTCTTAATACAGTACAGCACACAAGACTACAGCTGATCTTCACTAATAAAATACAGTACTGTATCCTGACCTGTTATTGACCTTTACTGAATTGCTTTCCCTAAAATTTCCTACAATAAAGCTGTAGATGTATATCACACTCCAACCAACTTACAGTATCATTCAAGGTGGCAATATGAGCAGACTGCCAGGTGGGTGTGGAGGTGCGTGGAGCTGACAGATCGGCTCTCGACAACCTGGCAACAGCGACTGACTCCGGAAATTGATTCTTGAGTTCAATAAGTGGCAATGGCTGGATGATCTTGATGGCCTCTACCTCTGGCTGTGTCACTTTAACAATATCTTGTTCCGGCGAGGGCAGTGGTGCAGACCGTCGACCCGGACTCTTCCTACTCGATCTCCCTCGACTTTTGGATCGTCCGCGGCTCTTAGAACGCCTCCTGAACTCTGTTATCGGCTGAAAACAAAATAGATTAAAAATACAATAATAATAGAGCAAAAATAACAATAATATCTATATCATTTACTAAATACAGAACGATAAGTCCCTTGAAACCAACTCATTATCTTACTGCCGCTTGAGTAAGAATGAATATGCAAGGGAACTTACTACCTCCTCTCCTCTCAGAAAGTCAACTTGAAGACCTCACCTATTTTGTGAGGTCACCTGTAATTACCAGTCGCTCAACAAGTTACCAAAATCCAGGTTGTCAGTTTACCGAGTCCTGGACACCGCGCAGGTAAATAAATATACCTCATGTTGTAGTTAGGATTGGACTTCACTAATTAAACTGTATTGGTACTGGTCTTATATGTACATAAACATTATTAAAAAGTAAAATGGTATTGTACATATATTGGAGAGTTTGCTATACCCCCCTATACCACCACACACCAGGAGGACACATACCACCACACACCAGCATATACCAGGAGACATACCAGCATATACCACCACACACCAGGAGACATACCAGCATATACCACCACACACCAGGACACATACCACCACACACCAGGAGACATACCAGCATATACCACCACACACCAGGAGGACACATACCACCACAGACCCAGGACACATACCAGCATATACCACCACACACCAGGAGGACACATACCACCACAGACCCAGGACACATACCAGCATATACCACCACACACCAGGAGGACACATACCACCACAGACCCAGGACACATACCAGCATATACCACCACACACCAGGAGGACACATACCACCACAGACCCAGGACACATACCAGCATATACCACCACACACCAGGAGGACACATACCACCACAGACCCAGGACACATACACCACAGACCCAGGACACATACCAGCATATACCACACACACCAGGAGGACACATACCACCACAGACCCAGGACACATACACCACAGACCCAGGACACATACCAGCATATACCACCACACACCAGGACACATACACCACAGACCCAGGACACATACCAGCATATACCACCACACACCAGGAGGACACATACCACCACACACCAGCATATACCAGGAGACATACCAGCATATACCACCACACACCAGGAGGACACATACCACCACAGACCCAGGACACATACCAGCATATACCACCACACACCAGGACACATACACCACAGACCCAGGAGACATACCAGCATATACCACCACACACCAGGAGGACACATACCACCACACACCAGCATATACCAGGAGACATACCAGCATATACCACCACACACCAGGAGGACACATACCACCACAGACCCAGGACACATACCAGCATATACCACCACACACCAGGAGGACACATACCACCACAGACCCAGGACACATACACCACAGACCCAGGACACATACCAGCATATACCACCACACACCAGGAGGACACATACCACCACAGACCCAGGACACATACACCACAGACCCAGGACACATACCAGCATATACCACCACACACCAGGACACATACACCACAGACCCAGGACACATACCAGCATATACCACCACACACCAGGACACATACCACCACAGACCCAGGACACATACACCACAGACCCAGGACACATACCAGCATATACCACCACACACCAGGACACATACACCACAGACCCAGGACACATACCAGCTTATACCACCACACACCAGGAGGACACATACACCACAGACCCAGGACACATACCAGCATATACCACCACACACCAGGAGGACACATACCACCACAGACCCAGGACACATACCAGCATATACCACCACACACCAGACAGACACACATACCAGCATATACCACCACACACCAGGACACATACCAGCATATACCACCACACACCAGGACACATACCACCACACACCAGCATATACCACCACACACCAGGACACATACCAGCATATACCACCACACACCAGGACACATACCACCACACACCAGGACATAAACCAGGGCACATACCAGCATATACCAGGACACATCACCACATACCAGGACACATCACCACCACACACCAGGAGTACACATACCTTAACATCCTTGTACTTGACCACGTACTCAGACGTGGCAGCGTCCTCGAACCGAATCTGGTACTCGATATCGTTGAAGTCAACAACCATGCCTTCAAACCACAGAGACGAGCCCGGCCAACGAGCCATTACACGCTCGTTTAATTTGAACTTTGCCATCGTCTTCCTGTAGAAAAAACAAACAAAAATAATAAAAAATACACACGATTGATATGTTTATAACCGAATATAAATAATATAATTGTTAAGGTATAATTTGAGGGCGTTTACAGTCACAAAATGTACACAAGTTTACATACACATACCGAGACAAATAAATAAAATAATGGTAATAAATAAATACGTAAATAAATAAAATAAAGAATGACGTAAATAAACTAATCAACATCAGTAACACCAAGACAAATTAATTATATACGAAGCTAAACTCGGCCAAAAATACATCTTTACGGAGCGGTTCGATGAATTCCTGAATTAACGCCGCAACTCCCGCTCTCTCGGAAGGGTCGTCAAAATCATCCGCCTGTTGCGTCACATTTTCTCGCACAAAAACCGTGAAGATAATTTTTGGTGGGCGTACAAGTATGAGCGTCGGAGGCTGGAAGTTATTTACCGATTTTCTTCGATGATTTCTCGGGTTATATCAAATGCGTTAACCTTTTCACCCCCTACATATTAAACCCTTCACTACAGAATGCCAGTTTTATTATTTCACCACGCCACACGTACACAAGGGGTTCGTAAACTACCTACACTAACACCTTTCATGCAAGACGTCACTTATTATTATTTTATTTAGCTAACGGCATTTTATTCGGCACTGAGAGACGCCGTACACTAGGGATTAACAAAAGCTCACTAACCTCTACACAGTGTCACCCCCTTCACTAGTTACTGCACTGCTAAATTCTATACAGTTAATGGTATCTAATCTGGCTTCCTGGATACAGTTTGTCTGATTATCCACAACAGCTACATATCCAGACCCTATGATCAACACAGTACACACAGTCATGTCTTGAAAGCCTCAGTAACCATATCAGAACACAAGGTAACTTTATCATACCAGCCTTGACGCGTCCTGATGTATAATGTTAAATATACGTACGGAGCATTTTGTGTTAGTATTTATTACCCTAAGCAAACTTAACAATTGAAGTACAGTATAAGGACTAAATATCTTTGTTTCAATGCTAAATACTGTATAAACAACAGTATGATACTCTACTGTATGCGGGATTACAATAATACAGTTTCCCCGTCAGCCAAAATTCTCCAATACCCAGAATTGAAACTGGCTCGGAATTTTTCTTGAAACATTATCTCAATTCCGGGTCTATGAACGAGTTTCCGAGTTTAAAAATCAGGAACATTTTGGGGGAAAATTCTGTGTAAACTTCCATAAACTTTTTCCATTTTTTTCTCAGGATCTGGGAGCAAATTCCAAAGATGAAATAAAGCATAATTTTGGAAAATTCCAGATATTCACACCAATTTTTTTTCAGGGTCTGAGAAAATTCCAAGGGTCAAATACTATGCTGAGTAATTCCCAGAAAATTCCAAGAAACCTTCCCCAATACCCAAGAAAATTCGGGGTTTGAAAGTCGTCTTGTTACCCGGAAATCTATCATCCCCGGAAGAGCTCTGCACCAATTATTCCGGCTAATGGGGATATCACTCTGTTTTGGGGGGGATTTCATAATATATACAGTATTTTTTGTAATGTATTGTGTGTAAATCTGGTGCTGCAAATAAGGAGAACAAAGAGTACAGTACTTTGAATTTATATAAGAAACAGCACTTTTGGCACTTTAATGAATTAACACACACATACCTACCTACCCAACGCATGAACACCCACCCACCACGCACACCCATCACATACACGCACACCCATCCACCCTACACACACTGTTATATCCTGCACTGTACAATATGTGGAAATTTAGGAGGAAAGCACCACCAAATAATTGCTCAGTATTCCATTGCTTCTAAAATCAGATGCAACTCAGTAACTGTTTTCTAACTTTGCCTCTACACCTTCGGCCCAGAGGCCCACACCCTAACTACTATTAATCTTGGCACTGGATTTGCATTCTATATATTAAACAGTTTTCAGTGAAAATACAAAGAAAACAAACCAAAATAATTATTAATATGGCATCCTTATGAAAATAAATTACCTGTACAAAATTCTGGTATTATGAGTCGCACAGTGAGACCTCTCTTTAACGGACTATTGTGTACGGAGAGGAAAGTCCATTATATCGAGGGTCTATATAGCATAAGAGATCTATTTTGGACTATATAGAGATGAAAGTCCGTTATATCGAGGGTCTGTCAGATTTATAACCTCCCATCTCAAGGATTATATGTAGAGAGAAGTCCGTTATATGGAGGTTTCGCTGTATTTTTCTAATGAGGAACACTGATTTCTCACCCGAAGAGAATCCTAAAGAGAGACGAGAACTTTTGCAAATTTCTCCACTAAATCATGACGTTGGGACAAAACACAGTCAACACTCACTAAAATTTCACCGACATCTTTATTCAGTAATTTCCGACACCCGGTTCATGGCACCACACAGAGGAAGTTACGATGGACTCTCATTCAACATATTGTCATGTCCTGTATATACACTACTTATACAAAACTGGTACTGCACAAGTAAAACACTGAAGTAAAAATATTCAATAGAGAAAATCCCCAGACCTGTTGGCTTGGTGTCATCTCTCTCTCTCTCTCTCTCTCTCTCCATCCCTCTCTCTCCACCCCCCCCTCTCTCTCTCTCTCCTTGATATTTATAGAAAAGATTGACCATATTTTACTATGTTCTTCAGTTACAAATCACAAAAAGTTCCATTAAATTCTATCAACTCCTTCAGGTGTTAAAATTTTGGTTTCAGTCATCCCCAGTATTCCAAACTAACCTAACCGATTCTCCAGCTGACCAAAAATAATACCCACCAAAAAATCTAACCTTACCAACAACCGGACAAATATCCACAGCCAATCACAAACACTGATATCAGCAAGCTACTGTTCCTTGTTACTGTGGTAGGTAGCAAGTCACAAAAGTTGTCAACATGCCAAAACTATATATAATTCTTGGTCTTGGTCATCAGCCTTTGCCACCTCTCTTAAAATGGAAAAACATTGCAGGGATTTGTTGCAAAGAATTTCAGGTCACATCAGTGATAACAAACGCAACAAATGACCCAAGTTACTGATCTAACTAATCTGAATTATTTTGGCTAATATGGAGGACTTCACAGCCGCTTCTCTCTCAGTAACATTAAGTTCGCCCATGGCAGGTGTTAAGTTATGCTAGGTTAAGGTTAGGTTAACTTAATTTGAATTTTCAAATAAACACCTTTTAACACATTTGCCATAACTAGGACAGTATCCACTATAAACACAGTGAAATTGCGGAGTTTTTATATTCGTTTTCTATGAAAAATCAGCAGCTATGAAGTCGAAAATAATTATCATTATTTCTTCCCTTAGTTTCTATGTCACCATTAATGGCCATCTGTTTAATCTTTACCCGTGAAATAACTATAACACACCTCAATAATCGCTTAAATGACTCATTAGTACCACACACAAGACTTGCCATAACCGTTCTTAAAAATACAAAAAAAATACCTTTAATTTAGAACCATCTCGCTCAAACTGTTTATATTTCCTTGTTCTCTCTCATAAAACAATATAGAGCAGCACAAACTGTCATATGAGACGAAGATTAACTAATGAACACAGGTACAACAAATTCTCTCTGGCGGAAAACTGTTATTTGTAAACACTGAAGAACATAAAACATAATCATATAATTGAGTTTCATTTCCGTCTTATATTTACAATACCATTTCGCATATATTACTAAAGACAAATATAATAATAATTTACTATTTGTATTTTGAGTTATTTGGTCTTTTTAAAACGTTGGGTGTGTGCCATAGGTTTTTCTTCACTATGCAACGCGTACCTTTGACTGGACGCCAGAACATTATCCATATTGATTTACAGAGGAATGCAACACTGACCCACATGTTCTATACCACCGTCAGTTTGTTACTATGGCAATGTTAAATGTTGATAGTTATTCATAATAAACATCAGTCTTATCTAATCCTTTATAATTTAGTCGAGACATGTCAAAATAGTTATATATTTTTTTCAATACATATAAAAACGAGCTACTTGAATCTGGAAACCAAAATTATTCAGTACAAAACAATCCAAAACTTACACGTGACAAATAATGCAACTACACCAAACTTCATCTTAGAAACACACGAGTCAACTCAACACAGTACAGTACACATACCAACACGAGACATAGCCAGAAAGAATATGTTTGCCACGAAAGCCTCAAACATAGGGGCGGAGACAGACACTCCTTAGTTTATTACAGATGAAGTAGGTGGAGTTGGGGGGAAGGGGTTGGGGGGAGGGGAAGGGGTTGGGGGGCAGGAGGTTTGTGGTCTGGGGGAAGTAAGCGTGACCATTGCCCTCCCCGTAGCGGACACTCAAGCGTTCATCCACGTACTACAGTTAGTACCTGTATATACTTTACACCCGTCAAGCTAGTTCTGACATTCATCTAGATCTAGACAGTAAAAATTTTCACCCATAATAATATACTTTTCACAAATTAAGTAACTTCACGTTTATGTAGGACTATTTCTACGCGCAGATGGTCTCTCCTTCCTAGCACACGCATACACACGGACAGGCACACGCCAGCCAGGACTATTATTAATGGCCAAAGTAGCAAAGCGTCGCACCTATTTCCATATGAATGGTTAGCGAGGAGGAACTATCACAAGTGCCGTACCTGATATGTGGCTTCCAGATGGACTTTCACCCTTATGCAATTCAACTATCGGGTCATTTTCCCTTATAAAGAAAATGAGGTTACGTTTGCATTATTAATACTCACTCACGTGTAAAAAAAAACGATTATCGACGACTACAATATGGACTGAATAATGCATACTACACAAATAACTATCCTGCGTATAAATCGATCTTGACAGTCTCTACCTGCCTAAGTCTCTACCTGTCCGAGTTACACTTGTACTCTACACGCGTTTACAAAGTCCCTTGACGTTTCTGTTCACGCTTGAGGGAGGTACACACCCAAAACATCGGTAAATTCAACTTTCTCCTTTTCTGCCTGTAATATTTTTCACCATGACAAATATTTACAGGGAAAATTGTCAAGTACATATTAAGAACGTCCGTGGTGTCTTCTGCAAATTACCAAGTACAACCAAGAATTAAGTACATTCACCCTAGCTTTTTTTACCTGAAGATTAACCACCCTAACGCTAGCCTCATATACATCCGGTCATTAAAACACGTAAAAACACCAAGAAAATTATACCTCCTCTCTGATAATTATCTTCCTTGACTGAATAAATTATCGAGCACCTACAATGAAATGATAAAATAATACTTTGATTAACTGAACATAGAGTGACTGACGCATTCTAATCTACGAGGCTTTTCATCAGCTGTTTCTTCCTTTCTACTGCTTGTATCGTCCTAATTATCACCTGTAATATCCTAATTATTAAGGATGGATTAAGGATGTGCTAGAAGGTTGAATAATATATGTTAGGCAGCCATTAACAGTAGCCAAGTCTGGATATTTTCAGAAATTTATGACAGAATTAGTCTGATATATTGTTGTTGAGAGTTCATTACATTTTCGTGTTTACAATTTCGGACGAGCAAAACAGACACCCAATACTTGTGGAAAGGAAGAATTGAGGTGTTAATTAAGGTTTCATATATCCGATGAGCTCAAATTCGACATCAGCACAGTATTGATATCTGGCAAAAGAGGAAATTCACAGTCATTTTTTTATACCAGTAAATCAGTTTCAGTTAGCGTCTTATTTTACTCAAGTTGGCAAAATTACTGAAAGACTTTATCAGACACAGGATGTATTATGAATGACAAATCAAAAGGTTGAAAATAAGGTTGAATCTACACATAGAGAGAATCTTAGTTACTCGAACGAACATACAAATCACGTCAATACTGGTACTCACAAACTATTAAATAATTCCCCATATATGAATTGTTACATTAATTGAATGAAATACTTCACTGAGAAATAAAAGCGTAAGAAACACGAATTTACACAGAATTAGCAAGGTTGATAAGCAGGAATACTTGCAAAATCATGACACTTCCCGGTAACACTATCTGGTAACTCACGCCAACTGTGTTCGTCAGATAAGAGCTATCAGATTTCATATACTCCCACTATACTGTATACCAGCGTACAGTGTGTGTAATGGTGCAGTGAAGCCATAAATGGGTCAACTACGCTGGTATCTTGAGAATTTATTTACTTCACCTTAACAGAAAACTGAATTGGGTATTATTGTGTATATTTAAAGTGTTCAGTATAGTATATATCGCCACATTTAATGTTTGATAGTCCTGACCAATCATAGTGTAATCAATATTCTTAACCTAAGCTCTGACTAGCCACAACCACACGTCGGAAGCCCTTCTTCAGTTGTACAGTTACTATCCCCGCCACCACAGGAAGGTTGCGCAACATCTGTGCTTGACTCAGTCCGTCCCTTCCGCTCGTCCTTGAATTACGAACACCGTATAAACTAAACCTTGTATATGGATATATTACACGATTTCTCACGTAACACTTGCCTTTTCGCATTGATGTTATGACTGCGCCTCAACAATTAAAGTTCTTTCTTTAATAGACTGTCTCCACTATCACCAGATGATTTTATTTAGCTCTGAGCGACACCGTACACGAAGAATTAGTAGACTATCCCCAGAAACAGCGTAACCACCAGTCCATTAACAAATATTTTTTTTTTAATTACACTGTACATTTGCCTATCTGAAATGGCAAATAGTTTATCGGGCATTGTAATATTAGAGTAAAGTTATAGTATCACAAAATATACCAAATAATTTATATAAAGATTCATTATGAGTTTATGACACTACACACACGGACAAAAGCCAAACTAAATCACGTTGACTTAAGAGTCACCGCTACAGCCCAGAGGAATATGAGTCATCGCTACAGCCCAGAGGAATAAGATTCGCCCCTGGGTAAGATAAGAGCCGTTTTAACTGAGGCGGCTTTGTCTTCTCGCTGTCAGGGGTCCCAACATGCATACCAGTCGTCTATGCAGCCTCCTCCCCGCCAAAGGAATAGAGTTAAGACGCTAGGGGTACGTACATTAAGCTCCAAGTATGTTGGGGTGACAATCTGACAACTTTAACATTAGTTGGGAAGCTTAAGTGTCTGTTTACCGCTTTTTGGCAGCCCCGGGGGTATCATTGTATTGCCTACCAGCCAAATATAATGAAAATGTCCCAAGGGATGTGAGATGACTACGACTTCATACTAACACTAAACTAAATAACTGTTTATGTATTGTAAATATAATCCATTCTTAATCGGTAATCTTAAACAATACCTGGAGGTAATATAAAAGGTTAACAATTTACATACATAAGTGGGTTAAGTGATGCGATAGTTAACAACCAATTGAAGACAAGTAGATTAGGTTTTATCTGCTGGACTGAAATGCTTTTGATTCCGTTTATAATATCATAGTTAACAAGAACAAATACCCATGGTGATAACGCCGAGCTTCTGAAAGTGTGTGAACCCTGGATACATGGCTTGGGGGCAGGAGGATAAGGCAGGGTGTGGGAGGGTGAGTGAGTGTGAGGGAGGGGGTGAGGGAAGAAGAGAAGGATGGCCCCCCCCCCCCCACATTCTTCAACGTCATCCACCGGCAAGAAATGTTGGACAAGTTCTGTGGTAGAGACGAGGAGGCTGGCTGGCTCTCACACGGTAAATCCGGTGTACAGTATATATCAAGATAACAGCCCCGTCTTTCCCTTTGTATATCGTATATTTTTGTGTATATGCGTGTAGTATTAACCAATAAGTATGATGTGTATGCTTGTAACACACACACACACACACACACACGAACTTTAATTATCATCACACACACACATGCACTGGTCAGTAAACCCCACAAATCAATCACACACGACAAGAAGACTACCACTTAACCCCTGACCTTTCAATTGGGCTTCCATGACTTTACATAACGTCAAAGTTCAGAGTTCATTTGATTTGGGAGAGGAGGTTAGATTAGGGTATGGCAAGTTAGATTAGGGTATGGTAAGTTAGATTAGGGTATGGTAAGTTAGATTAGGGTATGGTAAGTTAGATTAGGGTATGGTAAGTTAGGTTAGGTTAGGTTAGGTTAGGTTAAATTAATAATCATTATTCATAGCGGATAGATGATAGTGTAGTAATGAAGGAAACACGACTAATATGGAGTTTTATTCATGTCGCTTCGTCACTAGATTTCCAAGGTATTCATTCATCATTTACTGTATGCTACTCTCATACCTAAAGCCGGGTTCTGAAACATCATAGCCACAACAAGGGGCAGATACATGGACATTAACCTTAAGCTTATTTAACCCTTGAGATTAACATACCTAAGTACACATGGACATTAACCTCAAGCTTATTTAACCCTTGAGATTAACATACCTAAGTACACATGGACATTAACCTCAAGCTTATTTAACCCTTGAGATTAACATACCTAAGTACATATGGACATTAACCTCAAGCTTATTTAACCCTTGAGATTAACATACCTAAGTACACATGGACATTAACCTCAAGCTTATTTAACCCTTGAGATTAACATACCTAAGTACACATGGACATTAACCTCAAGCTTATTTAACCCTTGAGATTAACATACCTAAGTACACATGGACATTAACCTTAAGCTTATTTAACCTCTGATATTAACCTCCTCCTCCTCCACTCCCTTCCAATGAGCCCAAACACCAATTACACCACCAGTACCCCACCGAAGTGTTGTCACTCTGCCACCACAAGAGGGTAAATGTTTACACAGGAACCCGAAACTACACTCCTGGCAAACACTGGACGACCCCGCCGCTCTTTAGACACGTGTTTAGGGGGGGGGGAGGGGGAATTAAATGTTTATGTAATACTTCACTGTTGAGAGAGAGAGAGAGAGAGAGAGAGAGAGAGGACCCCTTACATGCAATAATTATAACCTAACCTTATCTTTCAACACCACTTCCACTCAAGACTGACATACAAACAATCAATATTAAAAACCCACTCTTAACCTTACCTAAACCCACTCTTAATCCTCTACAACGGGTATAAGTAGCTAAATCCCCTTATGTCTTATTTGTTAATCCAGTTAACCTCTTGAAATACCTGAGTGGGTTAATCTCTTCTTCACGTTAAGGGTTCTTGGCTTGGTCTGTAAATCGTGTTAGTAATTGCAAGTGAGGTGATGTTTTTGATACACACACAGACAGACAGATACATATACACACACACACACACAAATACACACACTATCCCCCCCCCCTCTCTCTCACCCTAAGCCTATTTCAATACTAATTTTCATCCTATTTCCTTGGACTAAATTCACCGCCTCTCATGTCAACGTCTAGTTCCTTCCCCGAGACACGTTGCTACAATGACTACTGTAGACAGCTCGCGCCAACGCCATTCTTGGAATTATTTGGCAAATTATCCTATTATTCGACTCTCCGCGGTGTCCTTGAGAGAGAGAGAGAGAGAGATCTGCATTCAAAGTAACAAAAACATTTTAACAACAGTAACGTGTGGTGAAGGCAGAGTCCACTTGCTTACTGTGTTTACATACGACTTCCTAAAACACATCTCTGTTTACACACATCTCAGGCATATCCCTATTCTTTAACCCTCGAGTACTAACATTAACCCCTTGAGAAACGTTTAAATTTCAAGAGAAAGAAGCAAAAGTTTCTGGACACAACTCAGTACTTAGCCGCTCGTGTGGAGTCCGAGAGGATGTAGTCCGTCCTCTCGAGCTATCAACAACATAAGCTGATAATAAACCACCTCATGAGTTTAAGTACTAACCAAACCTGACGTAACGTAACGTAACCTTAACCTTACCTAACATGACCTAATCTAATCTAACCTAACCAAACATTACCACGAATTCCAAGACGAAGCTGATAATCTGAAAACAAGACGTCAGAATGTTTGTTTGTAAGTATAGAGATTAAGTTATGTGTTAAGAGTGCTTATTGCCACTTGAGGTTTAGTTTTAGGGTTTAAAATTACGCTAGGGTTTAACATGTCTCTACTTGAACTACCGTAAACTACTTCATTACTCGGGTACTGCTAAAAAGATTCAACACAGGAGGTAGAATTTCATGTTTAAGCAGATTATGTCGAGAGGCTACAGGTACGTTTAGGCTTATGGTGACTCTAGCCTAGGATGTGTGTCTTCCTTGACTAGGCTACACTCTCCTGGAGGTAGAGACAATTATAGCAGAATACCCCCCACCCACCCTCGGATTCAGGGCAGAGCGGACGAGCATAGTTGCCCCCAGTAGAGTTCAAAGACGCTTCCCGGTGAGCAATAAGCAAGGGAGTGTGTGCCTAACTCCTTTCATCAAGATAAACAAAAAATAAACTAATGCCAGAGACCTAACCTAGACTTAAAACTTGTCAGCGATACCTAAATTTCTACGCGTTTTTGTGGGTTAATTCATCTTTTTCGTCAATAGCAGCCATCCATCCCCCCTATATCTCCCCCAAGCACTACACTACGCCAGTCGGGTGGGAAAGACCCAAAGTGCACACTTATGAAATCTAGGTTGGATAAAGGCTGTCAAGGTGACGTTTGCCAGGTATCAGAGTCAGTCACACACACACACACACACACACAGAGCTGTACGTCGCACCCGGCCATAAGAATAAACCAGGAACCTAATACGTTAAGGAAAAACATAACCATTAATGTATAAAGTAGTTCAAATTCAACGCCATTTTAAGTATAATTTCATAACTATTTTCTATTTTTTGTGACCAAGGAAAAAAAATTGTATAGTTGAAATTTTACCATAATATCCAGCAAATGCGTTACTAAATATAGCCTATAGATATAATATAGACTTTAAGGATATCTGCAATCAACTCAAACATTACTACCTACTGTACTTCCCTTAACAGTTCAATAATATAACAGCGAGAAATTACAGCTGTGGAGTGAACTAACAAACCAAGCAGCTAGTGTTCCCACGCGCTAAATAAACTCAACACCAATAGTTTTCAATAAATTCTAACTACATTTCGCATAAGTAAAGTAAATTTATCATCGGAATGGAAAAAAATTACATAAGAATCGTAACCTGAATGAAATGCGTACAACAGCTGGGCTATTACAGATATTAAAAAAAAAAGGCTGGTACACTTGTCCATACCGCTAGAGGGAGGGAAAGTTGCGTCCGAGTTCCCAACCCGTTTACTTGACTGGTTTAAAATTCCTTCCTTCTATTTCTCTAACGTAATCGCCACTCTACGGTAATCTACAAAAATTAAAATCATACTAATTACCGGTATGATAAGATAAAAGTATGATAATGGTAAATGATTCGTTACTACAATATTCGAACGCTAAAAGAATCTTTACTACAATAATCAAACGCGATCGCTTCTTTTTACGTTTGACTTATCCTCAACAGCAAAGCTCCCAACGCTCACTTACGAACCCTCTTTAAAGTGTGGATAAACAGCGAACGTATATATACAGATACTTACTAAAATAAACCTCTCAATTGACCATAACATGTATATTTTCTTTTCAACACACACTTTACGGTCACCTGTACAATTGGCCTACCTAATAATCTATGATATTCACCCTTATTTAATTACCTCCAGTACAATTCTTACAGTAAACAATTTATAATATTAATCTTGGAATAATTATTAATATTAACTAATCTCCAACGACTGCTATTTAAGTTTCAAACACTTTTATTACCTAATAGTACTCAACTCTCTACTAGCAGACTCCAACACCCCTAACCTAAACTAATAGTACTCAACTCTACTAGCAGACTCCAACACCCCTAACCTAAACTAATAGTACTCAACTCTACTAGCAGACTCCAACAACCCTAACCTAAACTAATAGTACTCAACTCTACTAGCAGACTCCAACACCCTAACCTAACCTCGTCGAACCCCAGCTGGACTCGGGGGCGACAGGATGGTGTGTGTGGGGGGGGGGGGGACTAGTAGCCCCCGAGGACGCTAGCATTCCAGCAACTAGCAGGTGTGTGGGTACTAATGCACAGGGTAGCCCGGCCACCTGAAGGCCTACCACTCTTATAGTAGAACAAGGCCATGGCAATACTGGTTAATTCATGGCCATGGCGATACTGGTTAACTCATGGCATGGCGATATACTGGTTAATTCACGAGGAAGTCCCTTAACGTGTGGTAGAGTACAATACATATATAACTATGATGCTCTCTCCAACCTGAGTCTTACAAGCCAGTGACCTTGTTAAATTGAACTCATGCTAAATAACGAGTAAAATAAGTTAAGACAAATATCTACACCGTAATTAAAAACCAAACAAACAAAAGTCATAATCTTGAATGAAAACACAAAAACGACGCTGTTACGGCATACTATATAGACAAATAATAATAATAATAATAATAATAACAATAATAACTCAACCAAGCCATGAATATAAGGTAATGACCCCCGCTCCTTCATAGTTCACGATGAGGCAAGGCAAGCAGATGTAATGAATCAAGCGAGGCGAGGTGAGAGCGGTGGTGAGAGGCGCACCACATCATACAGTTGCGTCGCTTCCCTCACCACCCGCTACAACACAACCACACTGGCTGGCTATTATGTAAGAACGTGATCACGGTCAAACTAACATTTTTATTACAATTACATATATCCTATTATTATTATTACAACCAGGGCACAGAAACTTACGGGTAAACTATTAAGAAAACTAACATCAATATTGCCAACACAAGGAGATTAATGTCAGAACGTAGATATTGTTTAAAATTTCTGAGATACAGTACAATGTGTTTAAAGGAAGTGTTTATACGATACTGTCTCGATCCAACCTCACGAATATACAAGCCAGGTCTACCAGATGTAAACACGTGGAATGTGATAGCGAGCTAGTGAGTCGGGATGTCTAGTCTGTTTCAATATTACAATCTATTACTTTACCCTCTCCTGGAATATATTTTTGTGAGCAATAACTAAACATGTGCTGAAAACAGTCACCAAGTGTACGAACGAAAGAAGCATTGGAGTTACAATGTATACAGTTGACAGGAACATAAACAAATAAAATTGGTGAACTGGCAACAAGATTAATAACAGAGCGTCGACGGCACTTGGGTGATATAAAACTTACCACATGGCCATTCATAATATGATACAAGCGTTGTAATCAATTGTAGTCTTAATCGGTAGCTCTGGTGATTAACCGAGCTTTTCGTGGCTTTATCGCTAATACACATAGTCCACTACAAAGCCCGTAAGGACGATATGAGACTAATTATTTCATCAAATGACCGACCGACAATGCTCAGAAATACAACTGCTTAACCTGTATGAGTCCTAATCCTTTCACTGAACGCCAATCTTAAAGGACTCTCCAAATCCATTAAAGTGAAAGTAAGGTTACCCCTTCATACACTTCAGTCCCCAACTCTGAAACTTGTCAATATGCTGCACTTGTTCCATATTATATTTTTCCTCTTCTAAGTCGAGCTAAGAATTACTCTGTCTCTATGAGTAATGATGCTTTTAAAATATTGTTCAGTATCACTTAATAAACCTTTGAAGAAGAGTTAAACCATCGCCCTCACACACAAAATACAATTAAGTTTAACGCGTCACACCAATTGCTTTTATTTTCGTCAATGAGTCAAAGGTTTAAAACTTGATCACTTTGTAGTCACGTATAAAACTTCTGAAACTACTGTATATCAAATAAGCAATTTATCACAAGGTATTTTATTCACAATACTTGGCTCATATTGCATCTGCCTTACTAACCTAACGAAAAGAAATGCACCGGTACTTTCTCAATGAACCAGAAAACACTAACTTACCAAACGTGGAAAATTTAAGCTCCCAGGTCCACTATGGCACTTCCCTCGAGTCACCAAAACAAAGATCCACACACTACACTACACACATGTGCCCACGCGTGGCTGCTACTTCAAACTGGCTCAACCACCACCACCACCACTGTACCTTGGAAGGGTAGCAAGAATCTCTAGTATGGGGAGTGCGAGGTGACTTAGGCCTAGTACATAGATTAGTACTGCAATGATATACGTTGAATAAATACTACACAGTTGCCGAAAGAATGCCGTACCATATATACGACTGTTTCTGAGAATTTCAAACCCATTTCACGTTATGGGTATACAAAGCAAGTACAGACTCATATATAGTAATATTATCCAGCGTTTAAATGTGCGGTAGAGAAGCGATATCTAACAACAAGGATAAATACTTGATGTTTTTTTTAACCTGTAATAGAAAAGCTTGCAACTATCGGCATGTTAGCGGAGTTTGGCAATGGTCAAGTATTTCAAAACAGTGGTGTGATGTCCTGTCGTGTTGGTTGTTCTAGATCAAGCTCGCTCTAACAGCCTAACAAAACAGCTATAACACAAAAGTTTATTATATTCAGTGTGATAGACGTTAGGTGTACCTGTTATCTTCAAAGTATTATATTTTTTTTCTAATTATAAAAGAACAAGAGTTGGGTACCATGAATGAACTACTGGCAGTAATAAGTTCCATTTGTTTTATTAGAAACTTATAGTAACTAATGTGCACAGCTTGTTGGATAGTCAGGTCTGGATTCACAGATTGGTGAAACTTGGTACTATGAAAATTCCTTCTAACCGAGGATGTAAAATTTAACCGAATTGATTTATATATTTTAAAGAACATCCAAAATAGGTACCAACTTTTTATTGAGATTACCATAACTATAACGTTTACTTAGCACCAGTTACGAGGCAAAATAATCTAATTCCAACTTCAAAATAGTGCCAAATTATTGACCAGTTCATAATAGTCTAAAATTTTGGTAGAATTTTATTGAGTTCTTGACAATCAGCGGCATTAATACATCAGTACGGCTCTCGGTGAACCAAGGTCGGTAGTGTTGCATCACCAATATAATTTGATCGCCCCTTCGTCCGACATCACAGGAACACAGGGACATCTATCTTAGTAGTGAGGAGTTAGTGTTTAGTTTTAGAATTAACAGGATTTTGACTTACATGAGTGGCCAGATTTCAAGGTACAGTTACTTATCTGCGAGTGACTGTAATCTGAGCCAGGCGTCTGCTGTTAAACTTTAATCTATTCACAGAAAACAGGATTGTGAATATCACCACCTCAGTGTTACAAGTTGTCATTGAAACCTGTCTTCAAATAGAATTAAGATTTGAATGCGTTTATTTATTAATTAAGGTCATTTTGTAAGTAATTTCAAACTATCTATCCATAATTCTATCGTATATTAAAAAATTAATTTATAGTTTTGGAGATTCCGTAACTTAACCTAACCAATCACCCCTGGAACCAAAAGTAAGAGTAAATGACGACACTTTTAATTGCGTAATTCAATTGGTGATTGGGATGAAATGACCATAGTAGGACAACACGTTACGAATAGCAATGAAGAATATGAATGTGTTTCCTGTCAGAATAAATGATAATGAAAGGTCAAGAAAAAATACTTGAACTTGACATTAAAACAATTTCCTTAACACAATCTACCCTTGACAGTATTGTAAATGGCGTTTAACATTTCCCTTATTGATAATTTTACCTGAAGTGTAATTTGTAAATGGTGTAATTTCATGGTTTGTCAGCCCAGTTCACTCAATGGAAATATAATGACTTGTGAATTCCATCATCGTATCATTTAACGCCACATTTGACGTTTTAGTGTACCTGTTGCTCATATTGTAGTAGTTTAATAATTAGGCTGTCATAAATTACTTAGCTACTGACGGCAGGGAGGAAGGGGGCGAAGTGATACTACTGTCAAACACGAACAACAAACCATGGTCGATTTCTTATTTAACTTTGATAAACTTTCTGGGTAAAAAAAATAAATGCAAAAATTACAATACATCCAATAAAAAAATTCCTTACCCCTTGAGTACGATGACTACAATGAATGTCCTGGCTCTTTAAATACAATGATCTATCCAATGAGCACGATGACTTTACTATGAACGTTAAGTAGTGCTCATTCTGAATCTTATATTTCCTTTAAAGAAACTAAAATAAAATGTATCCCCCCCATTCACGTGTGGTCATTCATACCTGATGTGAATAATTTAATAAATGAATAAAGTGATCCCCGAACACAGACGGGAGATCTGTTGATACATCCTGCACAAAGAAGGGATTTACGAGGAGGAAATAACTATAGTAAGGTATTCAAAAGATCATTGGAATAATCCTTGTTAAATTCTCCCCAGGTGTAAATGGTTGGGATAGATTATGAAGTATTTACTCTACCACAACTACAACCACCATCACTATCAGCCAACAAAATTATCAACAAGGGACCACCTGAAGATTAAGCACCCCCAGCTTATTTCACCTGAAGATTAGACACCCTAACGCTAACTTAACATCCTACCAAAGTCTTATCTACCATCAAAACACTACACCTGCCAACCAATAACGTTTAACAATCACACAACCAATCACAGAACATAAGGATTCTGCAATAGGCCACTCTCTATCATCCATGAATCTGTCTAGCCTCCTTTTAAAACTTTCAAGCACTTACTAAAGTTGGTAAGCTTGTTCCACTCGTCCACCACTCTATTTGTGAACCAGTTCCTTCCTATCTCCCTCCTAAACCTAAACTTATCCAACTTAAATCCGTTGCTCCGAGTCCTATCCTGCTCGGATATTATAAGAACTTTATCTATATCTCCTTTATTGATTCCTTTCACCCACTTAAATACTTCTATCATATCTCCCCGCACTCTTCGTCTTTCTAGGGAATGTAAGTTTAGTTTCTTTAACCTATCTTGATATGGAAGGTTTCTAAGTCCTGGAATCATTTTCGTCATTCTTCGCTGCACCGACTCCAGTGAATTGATATCCATTCTATAATAAGGGCACCAGAACTGAACCACCACAAGCACAATACTTTTCACTATAAACAACAATCACTAACACCACAACAACAATCACCACCACAACAACAACAATCACCACCACAACTACAACAATCAAACCCTCATCCATTTAGTACAATAAGCAACTTTTTTTTAACATATATAACAATAAATAAAATACTAATGGGTAACTACGAATAACAGACAGACAGACATTAATCACGCATGGGTTAATAAATTGTAATTATCGATTTAAATTACGTGGCATAAATTGGTTAATGATGGTTAATGGCAGTTAATTCGTATTAAATGTAGATATTATTCGAGGTTAATTATGTAGTTTTATGGTTAGGAGGAACAGGTGAGGGACGGGAGGCGAGGGACGGGAGGCGAGGGAGGGAAGCCAGGCACCAGCGTCACTCCGTCACTCCCGCCACATTTGAACCTCCTCCACTTTTCTCTACCTCCTCCTCACCTCCTACTTCACTCTACCTCACAACCTTCTCCTCCAAAATCACCATAAATTCACTATTAATTTGGTGTCATTATAATTAAGCTTTATAGTCAAGTTATTCCGTACTTACCGAATATTTGTGGAAAAGAACCGATAGGATTTAATGCCCGGACACTCACATCAAGACTAACGGACGCTTTGGCGGGCTGATGCTGATTGGCTACCATGGTTTGAGACCGGTGCTCCCATTGGTTGAAGGAGAATGTATAACAGAGCGGTATTGGGTTAGTGATGACGCGTGGACCTATTTGAACTGTGATTGGTTGGAGGAGATTCAGTTTGAAATAATGACGCTTGTGGTTGGTGGAGACGCCATGATACACAGCGGGCGGGGAGGGAGCAGGTCACCTCTATTGAGCCTCACTCTAGGGGCGAGAGTCACAAAATGGCCGAACACTCTCTGCCGCATTCCCGTTTAGATATCATTTTCAAACCACCACTTCACTCATTAACAATTATACCACAACATATACAGCAGAAATGGCAAAATCTTAGTTTTTTAACCTCATAACTAACAATGGATACTTAAATAAATTCGTTTTTTACCCCTTGATATTTTTAGATATTAAACTTTATAAAACTTACATATGGAATAAAATCCTTAACTTACCTCAAATTTATTCCAGTGGAGGTATTAAGTACTCATATGTATATCACACACATGTATATATAACTCACCTTAATCTACGTTGATATAACCTTTATAAATAGCTCTCAAGGTTATAATGCTCAGCTCTATACAATACTCTCCATAAAGTACTTCTACCCAGTTATTAGCTATTTAACATTAATTTAACTCTATATCTAAATTACTGATAGGAATAATATGAAATTCTACACCAAATTCTACAAACTCAAAAAAATGCTGAGAAATGTTGGAATTTTCACATTATATCCAACATAACAATAAAAAAAAATTCCACATTAAATACTGAAGAATAATATTAAAATTTCCACATATTATTCCTATTTATAAGACTACGTTAGCTAGTTTGGGACCACATGAAGATCAGCCACCCCTCCTATTTCACCTGATGGTTTAACATACTATTACTACCTGGGTTAATTTAGGTTAGGTTAGGTTAGGTTTAAGTTAGTATTAGTGTGTTTAACCATCAGGTAATATAATATAGGGTGCCTAATCTACAGGTCATCTCTCAATAGGTTTAATATCTAACTAAACCAAACTTAAAATCACAGGGGGAGGAAATTAAGACTCAAATGTACAATGATATTTACTTATTAAAACAATTTCCTACTTGTATGTAAAATAGTTCGTGAAAATGGTTTGTTGCAAAAAGGGGATGAAACTGAACCTTTGCTGTATACTTGGTAATTATATTTAGAACAATCCTAATGTGTTAAAAAAATACCAAGTAAAAATGATAAGACTAAAGCATTGATATACACGATTCTCTGCCAGTCAGGTTAGGTCATCAAGGTTCATAACTCGAATATTTAGCATCTAGGGGTTTTGATACTTGACCTTAATTGGATGGGTTAAATTAGTAATGCCAGTTATAGGGGCGAAATCTATGTTAAAATTATTCCATTAGATCCTGTACATTAACCTGATACTAAATTAATATAAAGTAATAATTTTAATAGATCAACTGTTAAAATTACTATATGTATCAATTTCTGTATAATTTTGAGACTTTTCAACTAATTTTTGGATTAGGTTAATTTCAATAGTCGGGTGAATTCTTACTCTTCAGTACGCGAAATATTCTCACTATGACCCTTTGAGAACGGCGACCCTGGTTATTTTTTGCACAGGTCATTACGAGGAATTATTGACCTCATTCTATTTCGAGTCTTGAACGTAAGTGTACAAATGTAAATGCAAATTTTTATCTATTAAGTGTACAAATAAAAATTCTATTATTTCAAGTGTACGGTCGATCAATAAAAGTATCTATACCAAATTGTGTCGAGAAAATGTGACACAATGGGTAAAGGATTTTGACAACTCTACCGAGACAACAGGAGTCGCGGCGTTTATTCTGGGAGTCATCGACTACCCCAAGTACAGATAGTTTTTGATTAACTGTACATATGTAGTGTTATTTAGTGTACATGTGTAAGTGTTATTTAGTGTACATGTGTAAGTGTTATTTAGTGTACATGTGTAAGTGTTATTTAGTGTACATGTGTAAGTGTTATTTAGTGTACATGTGTAAGTGCTATTTAGTGTACATGTGTAAGTGTTATTTAGTGTACATGTGTAAGTGTTATTTAGTGTACATGTGTAAGTGTTATCTAGTGTACATGTGTAAATATTTCTAAATAACATAATTTTTAATACAATATTGTACATTACTTCCAGTGTACAACATTGATAATGCCAATATTTTGTAAGTGTTTATATCAGTCTAAATAATACTAATACTTCCAATTATATTCCCCGAAATGCTCAATAATAATATTCTTTATGCTTTTTCAACGTTTGTAGTGAAACAAATGTGTATCCTCTTGTCAATTTCCAAAATTTATTGTAGATTATTGTAGACTCAAAATAGCTCAGCTCACCTGATGGCACCAACTGGCCAAATCCCTAATATTCAATTTTCTCACAAAAAGGATCTTTGCCATTCAAAAAATATATAGTTTTCCTCAAAATAATCTTTAATAGCAACTATTGGAAAAGCATAATTTACATAACTTGGATCATATTTTTTTTTGCGGGGGTTAACAAACACATTCACAGAAAATGCTTAAAATAAAATCCTGGCAATTTTTAAATACATACAGCTAAAAAAATTAAATATTAAAATCCCTTGGTTTACTGTGGAGTCCCTGTAAATTATCAAAAGATACTACAGTCCAATTATTACTTCATAAACAAGGGAAATTTTTGTTTAATTCTACAAACACTTGGACTTGTGGACTGGTGTGGACAACAGAGATTATATCCATCCTTAATATCAAGGAAAAAAGTTAAAACTAACAACCTTGGCAAATATGTCCACAAAAAGTAACTAAACCTCGTAAAGTTTACCCCGGGGTGACCGATTCTTCTAAACGGCAAAATAAGACATCCTGCAAAATTTGTAACGTAAACTGCAGTCTTGTTACAAGCGTTTCACGGCCGGCAAACTCTTCAAATAAAGAACTCTTCCGGCCGGTCTCTCACACAGTGAAGCCGTCCAAGCAGGGGAGGTTTTCGGTGAAGGATAATTCCAACTCTTTAATATGACCCAAATCTGAATTATTACTTTCAAATTAGCGATAAAATATACGGAGCATCTCGTCATCTCGGCTCCTTGAGAAATAAACAGACGTATAAATACCATCATGCTTGTACTAACTCCACTATCAGTCAGTATAGCTTATGTCCCTAACAAGTTTGCACTAGGAGGGTGTACAGTACATTGAAACTTTACAAATACCCAAAAACTCCTCACGGTTTGTATAAAAATGACCGAACGTTATAAAAGCAACGCATTAAAGAGTACTGTTGCCGTTTCTTTAATTCAACATTGTATCAAAGAACAATTGGTTTCCATTTAACATTACACCCTACTGTTGGTAATGTTCACATACCAATGGAAAACATAATAACGGCCGGGCACTTCGGTCTTACTCGCTGTGAAAGATGTGACGTCGATCAGTCTTTTAACAATTTTTTTTTTGTTTTAGTCGAAGGTATAAAGGTCAATATACCTCCCACATCACCCCCGTCCATTGGTGAGCACTGGTGGGGTCACGCGGTGGGGATTCTGACCACCACCCCCACACGAGGGCCTCATCAGTGCTTGGTTTCCCCCATGATAAAGAACTCGCTCTCGGCACATCTCCTATCAAAGCCCGGATATGCTCCGAGACCTAAATTCTTAAACACGACTTGAATGCAATCGTTCCTTGTAATGCCTTCATCTACCACCACACGGCATAGAATTAGTTGTACAAGTAGAAAAATGCACCTCAATGCTTCAATGCCTGAAACAATATGGCCATTAATTGCTACTTATTAATGAGTTGGCATGTGTCATCATTTAACATGTCGGGGAATATCAGGATGGATTTTATTTTACATCGTTCATCACTCAAGTGGTCTCTAAGAATTCCAGCCCAATATAGTCTGTAACATAAACGGCATTCATGAGTCACACACCTACGATCAAGACAATACATCAAATTGTTACGGGTCATTACTTATGTACAGCCTACAGTGCCTCTGCCTCCACGTTATTTTTGAGTTTGTATCGACACTTCACTCGGAGGATTCGAGCGTCGTGCCTTTATTTTTTCACGTCTTGCTCGCACGGTAGAGGGCAGAGGCTAAACTATGCTACTGTCTGGTAATTCCTAAACCAATTGCTCAATACTGTAGTGCAGGTAGTAATCGTGCATTAACAGTAGCAAAATATTGCATTTCCACTTCAAAAAATAAAACATTTTTTGTTGACAAATATTAATAATAATAATAATCATAAAAGAGTAATTGCAAAACCAATCAGTTTTATATATTTAGTAAGAAACTATACAAACTCAAACTCTGTAAATCACCCAATTGACAAAACTAGTGAAGTGCTTCTTTCTTGTACAGCTGCATAAACCTTATGATACAGTACATAACTATGCTCCACCTCTTACTTCACTCATATTGGGTTGATCCATTCACAAGGTTCATTTTATGTTGAGCAGTGATTTACAGTCTCTTGTAACATACCAATGCAAATCTGAGGCTTCCTCAACCCAAGGATTTCCTCAACTCAGGGGCTTCCTAGATTCAAGGGCTTCCACAACCCAGGGGTTCCTCGACTCAAGGAGTTCCTCAGGGGTTAGAGAAATAGTGAGGGGAGGGGAAGGGAGGGGGGAATGCCACACTTGTAATGATATAAAAAGTTTGAGTTGTACACTGAGAACTATTATACATATACAATAGATTAAACATTAATATGTACTCTGAACATAACCTATCCTCTAGTTAATTTAAATTGGTTACATATACCCTCACAAAGTTTTGTACACACACAGTCACACAATTATTCAAGAGTTCTCACACACACACAAGGAAATGATCCACCTTGCATTCCAATAATGAACGGCTTTATTATTTGTAAAAAAAAGGGGGCAGAGCATAGAGGGGGGAGGGGGGGCGGGAGGAAAGAAAGATTATGTTTACAAACAATAACAATTTCAGTGATGCCAAGGGAGGAGGAGGAGGAGGGAGTGGGGGAGGAGAGAAGGTAAGAATTGCTCATATACAAAATGACTTTTTTGCCTTCATCATCAGTATATGCATTAAGGCGCTCTCACTCACACACACTCACACACACACACACACATGCACACACACACACGCACACACACACACACACACACACTACAGCTTTGTGAATTTTCTTAATCCAAAAAGCCTGACGATTTCCTTAATTCAATAATTGGACGAGTACCTATTTTGCTAACAACATCAGCCTTATGCATGTAGTCAGGTCATTTGGTGCACTCATTCCCCGCGGTTTTTGCTGTTGGGTAATTCCTTCAGACGCCTCCTCCATTTCCTCCTTGGGCTATTTGCGTGCTGCTCGTCGCCCTGATTTTGGAGTGGCCTTGGGGGGAAGAGCGGCCTTAGGGGGGGTGATGATGGTGGTGGTGGTGCTTGTGGTGGTGGTGGCGGCGGCAGCGGTGGCCTTTAGAGTACTGGTCTTGGGTGTTGCTTTTAATGGGATCTTGGGCATAGCCTTACGTCCTGCCTTCAGAGGGGAGATTCGAGGAGTCTTGGTCTTGGTTAATGCTGCAGATAAAAGACCAAATGATAGAAGAGTAAAAAAAAAAAAATAATTTAGTTTATCGTTACAATTAGTTTGATGGTTTTACCTTACAAATACTTCAATACTTTTAGATCAATTAAGACAGTAATAATTAATAAAACAAATTATATCTGTAGCTTAAGTGTGATAATAAATACTGTACACTAGTTTGTCTTGCTGATTAATGATAATTAAAAGAAAATTAATACCAAGAACAAAAAAATGGTAATGTACTGTATTAAAATAACAAGCCTGTAGTTAGCTTATACCCACACCTAATACTGACCTACAGCTCATACAGGTACAGTACTTGTTATCTTCCACGTACTGTGACCGTTTAGAGTGCTACATAAATAAACTCAAGCGTAATCGACCTATTTCTAAACATTCCATAATTCACGTCTGAGGGTTGGTCACCACAGCCCTCCAATTACAATATTTTAGGGGCTGTTGCCACCAATCTTCCTAACCCCTTGAGATTAAACTACATTTTCTTTATCACATACAAGCGTACTATATATATGAAAGAATTAAATCTCATACAAAAAGTAAACCATTTGTATATAACTGCACACACAAAATACCAATAATATTTCCTCCCAATAAATAGTTAATAAAAATATTATTAAATATTGGTATCTTTTATGTTTTACAGTCTTATATAAACCATTGTGTGTGTGTGTGTGTGTGTGTGTGTGTGTGTGTGTGTGTGTGTGTGTGTGTACAGTACGTAGTGTGGTAGTGAAGGAATCAACTAAGAGATGGAGCTTTATTCCCGACTTTTCATCTCTTAGTCATGTTTACTTCACCACGCACACGCACGCACACCCACCATATACCGGTTTACACACACATTAAAGCACAAAGAACAAGGTACAGTACAGCATATTAAAGTCATTTACCAACAGAGTGAATCCTATGATGAGACAAGACATTACTCATTCGTCAAGAAACAATTACTTAGTCCTGTAGCTAAAACCTGCCCATATCTCTTCACTCGACAGTAATTGTTCCTTGAAGTAAAACAAACCACAGAGATATTACTCACAATGGTACGAGAGATGAAATTATTGTTATCACCAGCTATATTATACTGCCCTAAGCAAACTGACCTTAGGGCTGCCAACCATAAACTGATATAATGAGTGTTTGTTCCGGTTCTCACGACCTTTAACCTAGTCTCTCACGTACCCTGTATATTAAGACCACCATCAACGTCCTCGCACACAGCCAAGGGACAATTTTTATGACCTACATGTGTACAGTAAACTAATAATAAACATCTTCAAATACTCGAGACTCTCAAGTGGTAACCCATAATGTACACTGGTAAACTTAAGTCGTGTCGCCTCTCACTACCCCACGAACCCAGAGATTCAGATTTACGAACCCCGAGGGATTCAGACTTCGAACCCCGAGAGATTCAAACTTCCAGACCCGAGGGATTCAGACTTATGAACCCGAAGCAATAACTGAGGCATTATTCTGCCCATAGATGCTTCGGATTCACTCGTCTATTCGGATTCGCCTGTCTGAATCTCAGGGTTGGTGGAGCAGTAAGAGAGGCTACAGTGCTTTCATGAGTGGATCAGAAAACAAAGAATAAATCAATGTTTTTGTTTTTTACTTGTCAATAACATCCCAATATTAAGCTTTGAAGATCCAGAGAGAGATTTATAATGTAGTACAATGAGTCCTCTATTTAGTGGACTATATGGAAGGGAAAGTCCATTATATAGAGGGTCCGTTAGATTAGAAACCTCCATCTAACAAACTACACTGATATATAAGTCCACTATATTGAGGTTTCACTGTATAACATTTTCACTGCATGCTTTTATATCACTGCAATCCACAACATATATTTCCCCGACCACTCAAGCAGTCAGCAGTGTCCCGGTACCTCTTAACAAAAGGCTCATCACTTCTCCTTCCGAACCATTTATAAACAGACCAATGCAACTTTACTGCTTCGGGTTCATGAATCTGAATCTCTGGAGTTCGTGATTCAGAAGAGGAGGTGGTGAGCCTTTGGCGGGTGATTAGAGCTTTACCCCCCCCCCCCACCCGTCTTTCTCTAATTGCTGTTTTAATATTACTGTACATCAAGATTAATCACTGCTGGTTTGTAATGGCCACTGTTCATATACTTCAAAATCATTCCATTACATTTTTTCAATATTTACCAAATCTTTTAATACAATATATAGTACAGGATATCTTTAAAAAAATTTAAACCCTGTATTATGAAAGAACTATTAATGATCAATGTTCATAAACTTTAAAATCATTCTATTACATTTTTCAATATTTACCGAATCATTTAATACAAATCACAAGTACAGAATATCTTACAATCTTCCCCACATATCTGTTACCAAATTACAGGACCAAGGATATTACACTGACTGCATTCCCTCCCTTGTATATGGTATTAAATCTTCTCTGATGAATAAAATCTTCAAGCAGTAACCAAACAAAAACCTCAAAGTGAATGGGTTAAGCTACACGTTACACAGCATTGGTTACCCTCGAAAAACGTGGACAAATTTAGACTACGAATGGACGTCACTCCTTGTTGATATGTACAATGAACTGTCACTCCTTGTTCCTATATACAATGAACTGTCACTCCTTGTTCCTATATACAATGAACTGTCACTCCTTGTTCCTATATACAATGAACTGTCTCTCCTTGTTCCTATATACAATGAACTGTCTCTCCTTGTTCCTATATACAATGAACTGTCACTCCTTGTTCCTATATACAATGAACTGTCTCTCCTTGTTCCTATATACAATGAACCGTCACTCCTTGTTCCTATATACAATGAACTGTCTCTCCTTGTTCCTATATACAATGAACTGTCACTCCTTGTTCCTATATACAATGAACTGTCTCTCCTTGTTCCTATATACAATGAACTGTCACTCCTTGTTCCTATATACAATGAACTGTCACTCCTTGTTCCTATATACAATGAACTGTCTCTCTTCTTCTTCCTATATACAATGAACTGTCCTCCTTGTTCTATATACAATGAACTGTCACTCTTGTTCCTATATACAATGAACTGTCCTCCTTGTTCCTATATACAATGAACTGTCACTCCTTGTTCCTATATACAATGAACTGTCACTCCTATATACAATGAACTGTCACTCCTTGTTCCTATATACAATGAACTGTCACTCCTTGTTCCTATATACAATGAACTGTCACTCCTTGTTCCTATATACAATGAACTGTCTCTCCTTGTTCCTATATACAATGAACTGTTGATATATACAATGAACTGTCTCTCCTTGTTCCTATATACAATGAACTGTCACTCCTTGTTCCTATATACAATGAACTGTCTCTCCTTGTTCCTATATACAATGAACTGTCTCTTCTTGTTCCTATATACAATGAACTGTCACTCCTTGTTCCTATATACAATGAACTGTCACTCCTTGTTCCTATACCCAAGTGATTGTGAAATAGTTATAGAAAGAAGCAATATGTCACCAGTTGCTTTCACAATTGACCGAGATACAAAACATGCACGATGTCATTGTTTTTATTCACGAACCCTAAATGATTTAATATATGTCGTGCGATGAACAGGAACCTAACAAAAAAACTGAACGTGATGACCTGACAAAAATCTGACAGTGAAGAACATTTTACAATAGACAGAACCAGATGAACAGATTCTATTCCGCCTGATTCATAAGCTACCGTTCATTACATGTTCTAAAATAAAATAATCATTTACGGTTCTCTGATAAATTGATGACCCAGTTGTATGGTTGAGCTGTTAGGGGTCGATGCTAATGACGTGAAATAGTCTTAAAGGAATGAATCAACGGCTATGGGTAAGTATGATGAGATGCAGTCAGTCATTGGTTGATTCTCTATGTACTGTAATGAGATTGACTGATGATTGATTGGGGTAATTACATCCCTGGCGACGCAACAGCTTAGGTTGCAAAATTCAAAGGCTTAAAAGACTAAAACCAAATAGTTTAAAGTAAACAAATAAATAACAACTTTCATAAACGCCACAAAATTCTAATACCGTGCAGTGAGGTGTGGAACACTTTGAGCACAACAGGTAAGTGTAATGCAAAATATAACTAATTAATGTACTGTACAGGTAAGTGAATTGGTTCTTGTACAATAGATAGGGTGTACGTACAGCAAAACCTCTATTTAGCGGACTACGTACATTATGTCGAGGGTTCGTTAGCTGTGAAACCTCCATATAATGAACTACATAGATGGAGAAGTCCGTTAGATGTGAAACCTTCATATAATGATTACAGGGAGAGAGAAGTCCGCTATATGGAGATTTCACTATAACACTGATCATATTGTAAATCACTTTCCTATGTATGACAAATTTTATTGAAGTCTTTGTTTTTACCCTTTTTTTTCCCCTTGCGGTGGATGTTACAGGAACCCTAACTTAAATTACCTGTATGTGTGTGTGTGTACGTGTGTGTGTCTGTCCCGATGAATTCCAAAATGAACGCCGCGACTCTTGACCTCTCGGTAGGGTTGTCAAAATCCTTCATCTGTTGCGTCATATTTTCTCAAACAATATCACATGGATACTATTTGGTGCATGTGTACATTAAGACAGCCGTAGTGGTGTTGGTAAGTAGGGGCTGACGAGACCACTAACTCATGAGGTGTAAATATTATCTCTTGACGTGTGACTAAGTGTGACCTCGGGTATACACACATTGTGATATAAACCAATTTTGTATTCAAGTCAGCAACACCACAAGATCATAATCCTCTCACTGTTAACCATTTTAATGATAATAACTAATACTGTACTATTACTGTTATTACTATTGCTACTGTTACTTCTACTACTACAGGTACCACTACTACCTCTACTGCTACTAATAATAATAATAATAACAGTACTAATAAGAATATAACTTTTTTCTTTCCCTTCTACTCAAAACACAATGAAATCTTTAAAAAAATTACCGCCCTCATTGTAAAGCATCATATTTCATGCTAATTACCTTTCAAAAGCAAAACCCCTTTAGACAGTTGCCATCCCAGTTACATTTCACATATAGGTTGTCTCAGAAAAATTTCCCTGCCTCCAAATCACAGTGTCTCAGTGAGCAGGCAGGGAGGGATACAGGGAGCAGACAGGGAGGGAGGGAGGCAGAGAGCAGACAGGAAAAGAGGCAGAGAACAGACAGGAAGGGAGGCAGGGAGATATTTCTGGGACACCCAATACATCTTTCCCTACAGTCAAATGCCCTCAAAACCCTTGAAAATTATGTAATCCACTGGTTATCAAAACTCCTCTCAGCTCTTAAGGGGGAAGCCAGGACCCCTACCAAACTCTCAAGATCACCCATGTCATTCCAGCGAGTGTTATCATACTCAAGCTAAGATCACAGCATAGTATCAAGTGACGTTCAAAAATAATCGGTAATTTCATTTGGGGGATGAAATTATCTTCTTCACTCAGCTTCAGTGTAATTCGGACTAATCCCCCCCCCCTCCCCCAAGTACAGTAAATCTCTCACCATTATTTTGGGCTAATCCTTACAAGTTACAGGAGATGCAGGAAAAAATACAATACATTCAAGTAAGCGCAGAATACAAGACACCTTCGAACGCCCACACATGCTACACACACAGTTACATGGGACAGTGCATAATAGTATACAGTAATATCTCCGTGAACCAGAATCCCTCAAACACGGAACTCTCTGATAGACGGAATTGAAATTTTCTTGGAAAATCATTCCCAAAGCTGGAATTTTTTTGGAAAATTCCAGTTTTGGGAACTGATGATGGCCACTGTCCCTACAGCTAACTTCTGCAGACAATGGATACTCTTTAAAGGTTAAGAAAGAGGGGAGAGGGAGAACAGAAACACACAAATAAATGGAAAAGAGACAGCCAATCAACAAATATTAAGCGCACACACCGATAACCCGTGGAAGAACCCCAACCAATCACAGAGAAACACCTACGTTCGCTGTACGAAAACTCGCTTACCCGAAAATTCTACTCCTACACCTCTCCCTCACTACCAGAAGGTGATATTAGCCGAGACAATAAATAACAAAACCCCCGAGAATAGGCCTTAACTCACCCCCCCCTCCTCGGTCTCCCTATGTAGCGTAGTTTATTTAGTTGATATGTAGTGTATTTTACCTGTATATTTAGTTTACGAATTTATCAGGTGAATTATAATGAAGAGGTAAACACACAACACAGCTACCACTCCATTACACTTGGTTTGTGTTTCAGTGGTCACAAGAGCCAACTACCATGACATCGTTCACCAATAACTACCCATTCCTAGTTCTGAAGACCTATTTCATTTCCTATACAGTTACTCTGTAATCACCACCCCATTTATGTCACTTCTTAATTACCCTTTGTAGTATTTAAAGTGTAAAATATTATTTCAATTTTCCCCCAAATATTTATATCAAGTGCGGTGAAACCTCCATATAACGGAGTATATTGAGAGCAAAGTCCATTATATCGAGGGTCCGTTATATGTAAAACCCCCATTTTAGGGATTATATAAAGAGCAGTCCATTATATAGAGGTTTCACTGTGAACACCAAAGGTGAACGACACTCGGATGAACTGACAGGTGATCGAGGGAGGTGTGAGGTAACCCGCTAGGTGCCAGGTCTAATTAACAGGTGATCAATGTACTATACCTGTCAGGCCACAATGCACCATAGTTGGAAAATTCACTATAGATAAAAAAAAAATAATTCACTCCCTAAAAATTAAAAACATTTACGTTTATTTCTTTTTTTAATTTCCCGTCAATGTTTTCCAGTATGGTGCACCGAGGCCGGACTCAGGAGGAACACACTGACATGTTCTCGCTGATGTAACCATTGTGTTCTGCTATGGTGTTCCCTCCTATAACACCATATACGAGTGATGTAATAACAGGTCAAATATTCTCTCCACGTAAACACAGTGTCATCGGGGTAAAGTGTGAATCTCAAGGGTAATAACCACAACATCAATAAGTTATCTAGTTACGTGTGTCGTTGCCGTAGGTCAACGCACATTACACCGTCCATAACTTAATCTAGCTTTACGTGTTACCGCCACAGAGAACGTGCGTGCGTGCCGGACGTGGTGTGGCGGGGGAAGATCCAAGTGACCACGGGGGTCCTTACCTTATTCAATTCTTCTGGCCCGGGAAGTTACCTCGCTGCTCAGCAGGAAATGACACAAAAGAATTACCTCTTATTTGTGTGTGGAGAAACAACCTCATCACTGAAGGTTCTGAGTCAAGTTATCACCTGTTCTATGTATATCATGGTCTTACAGTATCTCAGTCCCACATTAACTGCAGGGTTGTCCTCGCGTGGCAATTATCTCATCTTATATCACATATTGTCATTTATCAATTACCTCCATATGGTGATTGCAAGTCCCTCTAGCACCTGCTGTATCACAGAGGCCGTTCCCTCCACCTTGAGGTAAGGTGGGAAGCTTGCATAACATCTATATAAACTATACAGTATCTATATCCAAGAAGCAATATCCTCTATGTACTGCACGATGGTTCGTGCAACTTTATGGACTCAAGACTGAAACTCAACGACACTCACTTTTGGCTTTTGTTGAAGCAGGCGTAGAAATTTTGCCCTTAGCGGGAGTCTTGCTGCCAGCTCTTGGGTTACGTCTGGCGGGAGTTCGTGCAACTTTCTTGGGGCTCTCTTCTCCTGTAGAAGAAAGTACAAGTCACAAACCACAACCAACAATAACTTACAAAAAATACAGCAGAAAATATAGTCAAAATGTGTTTACTATTGTGGTTCAGACATTTAGAGAGAACAGGAAGTGGAAGACTGAGGAAGAATGTGTAACTTAGTGATAGATGGTAGGTGGGAGGAGAGGGAGGTAAAGAGGGGGTAAAGGGAGAGGGGTAAAGGGGGGTGAGAGGAAGAGTAAAGGGGGAGATGGTGGGGGGAGAGGGAGGTATAAAGGGAGGAGAGGGAGAGAGGGAGATAAAGAGAGGAGAGATAAAGGGGAGAGGGTAAAGGGGGGGAAAGGGAGGTAAAGGGGAAAGAGATAGAATACCAAAATACAACATAATGTTTGACAGCCAGACATTTATGACATCAAGTAGTTATGAGCATAATAAAACAGACAAAACAACTAATTATAAATGAATAAAATATCCAAATTTCTCTTGATAGCGACCATACCATCTCAAAGCAAGAGAAAGGTCGAAGTGTACAGTAGCTACAACAACTATCTGTGTATTCTTTGTGGGGGAAACAATATGAGACCATGGACGAGGGCTGTCACTAGTCACACGTAAACAGAGCATATTGACCCCCACCTGCATAGATAGTTGTTTTACTTACTGTACAATGGGAAAATATGGATCACCTGATAATTAAAGACATCCCAGTTTATTTTACCTGAGACACCCCAGCTTAGTTTGCATGAGACATCCCAGCTTAGTTTGCATGAGACACCCCAGCTTATTTTACCTGAGACACCCCAGCTTAGTTTACATGATAATTAGACATCCCAGCTTAGTTTACCTGTACAATAATCACACACCCTGTACAAAAAACACACCCTATGAGACACCCTGTACAATAAACACACCCTATGAGACACCCTGTACAATAAACACACCCTATGAGACACCCTGTACAATAATCACACACACTATGACACACCCTGTACAATAATCACACACACACTATGACACACCCTGTACAATAATCACACACACACTATGGCACACCCTGTACACATCTCAATTATTTATCTGAACCCAATATATTTTCCCATCCCGATACACATCTATCTCTCTCTCTTCTTCTCACTATCTCTTTATCTCACTATCTCTCTCTTTATCTCACTATCTATTCCCGTTCTTCACCTAATAACAACACCCAGGTAATTAATTCTTCTCTCACCTTCACTATCTGTCTCCTCATCTTCCTCAGACTCTACGCCGCTCTCTCCTGAAGACTCATCCTTCTTTTTCCTCTTCCCTGTTGAATTTCTCTTCCTCCTCCTCTTAAGCTGGTCTTCGTTTGTGTACAATGAAAGATCCACTGAAAGGCGATTTGTATGCGTCAGGATTTATTGTATATTAGGTACGGTGAAAGTTTATGAGATACGGTGAAAGTTTATTTGGTACAGTGAAAGTTTATTAGATCCAGTGAAAGTTTATTCAGATTTGCGAATTTATTATCATTTCAAGTTGAGGTTTTAAAAGTCTTGAATTGTTTAAGTTTAAAATATTATGAAGTTCTTTACAAAAATTATAATTATAGCAAAAGGAATTAAAATTATTTAACTTGTAATAATTTCTGGTTAATGTTTTAAAAATTTTGTATCACTGGAGAAAAAGATTAAAATAACAATAGGTAATTAGTCTAAACATAATAAGAATAATAATTACAAACAAATACACTCTTCATTACACTATTAATTACTTTACCAACAATAATCTAATTACAGGCAGTCCCTCACGTACGACAGGGATATGTTCCTTGACCCTGAATGTAAGTAACTTTGTTGGTAAGTCAGAACAGTGCTATTTCCATAATTTAGGATGGGTTAGATTAGTATAGGTTAGGTTAAAGCACAACCCTGCCCATACAAAACAGTAATAAAATCCCATACATAACAAAATAATGTAAATAAAGTAATGTTACAACAGTACAATGAAAATGATGTAAAAAGGAGACTGCAATCACAAATTATTGCAATGAATGTACTGGGATCCCATCTATATGTGCAGGTGACCATAAGCCAAACAGTCATGGCTCAAGGTCTGCTTGTACAGTAGCTAAAACAACTATCCGTGCAGGTGGGGGTAGATACGCTACGAAATTTTACGTGTGACTAGTGACAGCCCTTGCATACTAAAATTTATCGTCCATGGTCTCATATTGTTCACCACAAAGTATGCACAGATAGTTGTTTTAGCTACTGTACACATCAACTACCAGTGGGATCTACGCTACAATCTGCTTTTATTGTGACTAGTCTTTTACTGTTCTGACGTGAGGCCAACCACTCGTAAGACAAAGGGTCCGCTACCAAGCTCTCAATATGACCTCAAATCCCCTTTTTCTGTGACAATTTGGAAGACTCTGAATACTAGACCACTGCCTTACTCTAACTTGAATACATATGCAGGCAAACCTCACACACACACCAACACAAGGAAATATTTACACGGTTATGGGAATTTTCCTTGGTATTTCCACAACAGACAGACATCTAGACAGTCATAAATTAGTGGTAGTTTTCCCCTTGTGTTATTTGATACATATATACCAACTAACTTTAATGGCACGCTAAATCAGTCAGCTATTTTGAGGAAGACTCGGGTGTTGAGATAATGCAGTTCTCGTAAATGATACAGTACGTTAAAATCAGCAGTGTTTAAATGACGAGACACGGTTACAATTTTGTCACACAGATAAACACACACACGAAGTATGATGTTGCATGGCAGTGAAACACATCCAGGAAATTAAGAGGATGTATACAGGATTGAGTGAGCTGAGATGTATGACTGAGTGAGCTGAGATGTAAGACTGAGTGAGCTGAGATAAACTCCACCCAACTGTGCCACTATCATGCTAAACACAATGGTTCAAACTACCCTAAACTCCAGCCAAACAACTCACATCCGTCGGGATGATTCGCGTCAACGCTTGGTTTATCCGCCAACACACCCTTCTCGAGGTCCATGGCACGTTTTAAAATGTTGTTAACTCGGGTCTCTTCTTCTGGTTTTAACCGCAGTGTTTTACGGTCTATCCGCTCCAAATTAACCGTCGTGAGGATGCAGTCAAAATCTGAAAGAGAAGCTTCATCATTAGCTGTTGAGAATGAATGAATGTTAAGGAAAATCTCACAAAAGACATCATATTTAGCTGTTAAGAATGACTGTCGTTAAGGAAAAAATCTCAAAAGACATCGTTATTAGCTGTTGAAAACGTGTAGTTCCCATCAAGTAACAAATACAGTAGTGCCATATTAACCCTTTGTGGATGATGGTTTAACCCTTTGATGATGTTTAACCCTTTGTGGATAAATTTAACCCTTTGAGGACAATGATTTAACCCTCCAAGACTCAATGGGCTTAATAAACTACAGGTAGAGGATCATATAACGAGTATTTTCACCTGTTGATTAAAACACCCCAATGCTACCCTACCCTACCCTACCCTAACCTAACCTACCCTAACCTCTCTAATTAGTGTTAAGGTGTTTAATCATCAGGTGAAATAAGGAGAGGGTTGCTAACATGCCTCGGCTCCCTTAATATCACAACAACAGGTAATGGTGATTGAACCTAAATACAGGGGACATGATTCACTATAACGGGCACGTCTCTTTAAAGTCCGTTAGAGGGAGGGTTCATATATAACAGAAACCTCGATATAATGCACTTTACTCTCCAAAGTCCTTTAAATAGGGGTTTTACTGTATGATAACCACCGTCCCTACAGCTAACTACCACTGATGATGACCACCGTCCCTACAGCTAACTACCACTGATGATGACCACCGTCCCTACAGCTAACTACCACTGATGATGACCACCGTCCCTACAGCTAACTACCACTGATGATGACCACCGTCCCTACAGCTAACTACCACTGATGATGGCCACCGCCCCTACAGCTAACTACCTACCACTGATGATGACCACCATCCTTACAGCTAACACTACCACAATGACCACCACCGTCCTACAGCTAACCACCACTGATGACCACCACCGTCCCTACAGCTAACTACCGCAGTGACCACCACCGTCCCTACAGCTAACCACCACTGATGATGACCACCGTCTCTACACCTATTAAGACCCGCAGCCACCCACACATTGCACACCTGACCCCGCGACCCATGAAACCACCTGTACACTGAACACCTGGCCCATGACCCCACAGCACACACCAGCACACTGAACACCTGACCCATGGCCACCCTGTACACTGAACACCTGACCCACGACTGCACATACACTGAACCCTGGCCCCTGACCTATGGCCACACGGTGCGTGCACCTGACCCCGACCCAGCAAAACTTACACTGAACACCTGACTGACCACTTGACACACCCTGTACACTGAACACCTGACCCTGACCCAGGCACCCTGTACACTAAACACCTGGCCCACGACCTCTACCCACACCCTGTACACCCCACTCTGCCACACTGTACACCTTCCTCTGTCACACACCCTGTAGCACACCCCCCCCTACCTCTACACCCCCCCTTCCTCTGTCACACCCTAACACCCCCCTACCTGTGCCCCACACCTGCCACCCCCCACCTCTGCCCACACACACTGTACACCCCCCTTCCTGTCACACCTGTACACCCCCCTACCTGTGCCACACCACCAGCACACCCCCCCTACCTGTGCCCACCCTGGCACCCCCTACCTCTGCCACACCCTGTACACCCCCCTACCTCTGCCACACCCTGTACACCCCCCTACCTCTGCCACACCCTGTACACCGCACCACCTCACCTGTAATGTCGTAATAATCTGGTTTATAAGTGTTGCAGTTCTTGTTGTCGGGATCTTCCGGAGACAGCCACCGGATCTTGATCTTGCGGGTGTTTTTAAAGACGTTCTGGGCGACTTGACAAAGGTAGAATGTACCCTCGGAATTTCTCACTGCCACGTGCTCGTTTCTGGAGAAGATATACGTTAGTTTAGGGTTAGGTTAGGTTCTTAATCATTTTGTATGTTCATTTAGCTTTTGATCTTGATTTTGTATGTTCATTTAGCTTTTGATCTTGATTTTGTATGTTCATTTAGCTTTTGATCTTGATTTTGTATGTTCATTTAGCTTTATATCATTTAGTCACTTTTCTGAATTACAACTAAATTTTTCAACCCAATTTAAATGACATGAGACTAATAAACTGGAAAGCTATAAATGTGTCCAATTTCACCCGATTTTTAGACACCTAAGTGAGAAAGTGAGACTGTGTGTGTGTGTGTGTGTGAGAGAGACAGTGTGAGTGAGTGAGTGAGTGAGTGAGTGTGTGTGTGTGTGTGTGTGTGTGTGTGTGTGAGTGTGTGTGTGTGTGTGTGTGTGAGAGAGACAATGTGAGTGTGTGTGTGTGAGAGAGACAATGTGAGTGTGTGTGTGTGAGAGAGACAATGTGAGTGTGTGTGTGAGAGAGAGACAGTGTATGTGTGTATTACCTGAAGAAGACAATAAGTTTATCCTGCGGGGTCTTGGGCGTTGATGGCTCGGCTGTCTTGCGCACTCTGTTCAGGTTATCCAAGGCTGGGGACTGGTAGAGGTTGGCCGGATTCCGAGGTCTCTTGCTGCGCCGCTCGTCCCCTGGGGTCTCTACGGCCAACACCTCCCGCTTTTGCTGCAACATAACGTTATTGTGAGCGAAGGTGATGAGGCTGGGGAGGTCATTAGGGTAGGGTAGGGTAGGGTAGGGTAGGGTAGGGTAGGGTAGGGTAGGGTAGGGTAGGGTTGGGTTGGGTTAAGTGAGGATTGTTTATTTATATTCTACAGGGTAATTTAACATTGTTTATACCATAGTTGTGTTAACTATAATTGCTATGAGTGAGAGAGAGAGAGATAATAAAAAAAGATAAAAGAAGCAGAAATAAGGAAAAAAGAAAATAAAGAGAATGAGAGAAAAAGCGTTAAGTAGTAGGCAGCTACCAAACAGGGAGGAAAATATTGGAAGCATAATGTGTTGTCTAATGGTGGACCCTGCTGCCATATGTGGCCAAGTCCCAGGTTGATGATCTGACTTTCTGCCTCATTTACACACTATTGTAGGGTCTCAATTGTTTCTCTTACAACACAACATACATATATTGTTTCTCACTTATGATCTTTTTTTTATTTATTTATGGTTCTTTTTTTTATTAATATTTTCTTTTATTATAATTGTTATTTGTCTTTATTATAAAATGACCAGTTCCCGGGTGAGGTAATGGCCGTAAGAAAAGGTTACCAACCCCCTTACTTCAACTGGTGATTAAGCACCCCAAATTAACCCTCTAGCTGAGGAGTTTATCATCAGGAGAAACAAGGAAGTCGGGACACCTAATCTTTATGAGGTCCAATACTTTAGTCTCAAAAGTTTTAATCTGACAGTGACAGACAACCCCCCCCCCCTCCCCCAACAGGTAACTTACTCTGGGCGTTCGCGTCTTCTTCGGCGTTTCAGTGACGGGCTCGTCCTTGGGGTCGGCGTGATTAACGGTCTTGGGCTCTGTTGAGTTTTCAATAGTTGGCTTGGCACTTGGAATTGGTTTAACAATTTCCTTCTTAGGCTGAACAGGCGCTGGTTCCACCTTAGGTTTGTTGACTGGAGCGGCCGGTTTGGGCGGTGACACGGCAGGAGGCAGAATTGGCTTGGCTTCAGTGGATGGAGCTTCAACGGGTTTTGATGGTGGTGGCAGTGGAGTGACCGGCTTGACGGGGGACTTGGAGACTGGCACTCCGTTGACACTTGGAACAGTTTGAGTCTTTGCGGTCGCTTCAACGGCCGGTTTTGTGGGTTCTGTCAGCTTTGGCGGAGGAATTTCCGTAGGGGCCGGTTTCTGTGTGGTTATCTCGACCGGGGCCGGTTTAGGGGGAGGGGCGGGCGTGGCAGCCGGCGCGGCCGCCGGAGGTTTCGCAGGAGACGTGACGGTCGGGGGTGCACTCGAGGCCGGAGGTGGCGTAGGTTTGGCCGGCTGTGGGGGAGGCTGGGCAGGCTTCTGTACAGGTACTGGCATGGGATTGGTAGGTCTGGGTGGTAAGGCTTGGCTGACCGTGGTGCTCTGTGTCATCTGTGCGAAGGGCTTCGGACTAAGCCCGGGGACTGTGGGGTGACCTGCCAGCTGGGTGGGCTTTGTAATGATGGGAGTGACCGTGGCGGGTATCGGCACTGTTGCCGGCACAGACTTCATGGGAGACACAGACTGGGCTTGGAGAGGTTTGGGTTGGTTGGCAGATGGTATGGAGGTCACAGAGGGCTTAGGAAGGCTTGGTGTTATTGAGACTGGTGGTATAGCTGGCTTTGGTGGGATTGCTGCATTCTGAGAAGGTGCAGCTGGCTTAGGAGGCTGTGTGTGCTGTTGTTGCTGAAGTGACACAACTGGTTTTGGGGGTTGCTGGTGCTGCTGTTGAAGAGTTACAGCTGGCTTAGGTGTTGGCTGCTGCTGCTGCTGTTGTGGTTGTTGTTGTTGTTGTTGTTGTTGTTGCTGCTGCTGTTGCTGTTGTTGCTGCTGCTGTTGCTGCTGTTGTTGCTGCTGTTGTTGTTGTTGTTGTTGTTGTTGCTGATGGTGCTGTTGTTGTGGGTGGATAGTTACAGATGGTTTGGGTGGCTGTTGAGACTGTTGATGTTGTTGTTGTTGCTGTTGCATTAGTGTTGCTAGTTTAGGCATGGCTGAAGCGGCCGTGGCAGACACCAGACCTGGGGCAGGTTTGTTGGTCATCTGCGTCATATTCGCTGTTGTGTTAACAGGAAGATTTTGCTTGAGTGATGCAGCAATGTGTATCGGCGTCTGCAGCTTTGCCTGGACCTGCTGAACATTAGTCGTCGTGGGCACCATAGGCTTTGTGACTATGTTTCCTAGCGTGGTCTGTGGTTTGGGGGCCATGTGACCGGTGGTTCCGGGGGGCTTTGGCCCCATCGACCCTGGGGCTCCGGTGTGGGCCGGTCTAGGCTGCATGGGGTACCCGGTCTGTATGGGCCGTTGAGGCATTGTCTGACCCATGGCGGGGGGGTGCTGGGTTGCAGGGTGCTGCGGAGGTCCTGGCATGTTGTGTGCAGGTGGCGGTTGTTGGTTCATGCCGCCTCCCGTCTTGTGTGGATCCATATACCAGGTATTACCAGAGTTGTGTTGATTATGGCTGTTCCACCTGTCAAGAAAAATGTAACCCAATTAATATTTCCATTTAGAGGAGAATTAACACATTATTAAGAATAGATCATAACACAGACAGAGGTTTAAACAACAATATTCCACCGCCAAAGAGAAACTAAAATACATTAAATGACAATAAAATCACCTGTAGTAATTTATATTAATCTCGACAAGTGGTGTACAATGATCCTTACTCTTATAATAAATAAATAATGAACTAGTGCAATGATTCTTAATACCTTGAATACAATGACTTCAAACCGTTGATTAGTGCTACTGTACTCAAGGGGTTAAGTCACCATACTCAAGGGGTTAAGTCATCATACTCAAGGGGTTAAATCATCATACTCAAGGGGTAAAAATCATCATACTCAAGGGGTTAAAATCATCATACTCAAGGGGTTAAAATCATCATACTCAAGGGGTTAAAATCATCATACTCAAGGGGTAAAAATCATCATACTCAAGGGGTTAAAATCATCATACTCAAGGGGTTAAAATCATCATACTCAAGGGGTTAATATTCATCACAAATGGCAACATAACCTAACAAAATTTATGAGTTTGCGCAGTCTCCAGAAATCCATCCTTGCTCGTGTTTGGCATAAAGAAAAAAGCCAGGTTACAGATACTACTTCCAACGGCTTATACCAGACATTCAGACAGAGGAGGTGGCTAGAGGAGGAGGGGGGGGGACTTATATCAGGTGGGGTGGCTGGAGGGTGGGGGAGGGGGCTTATACCAGATTTTCAGACATAGAGGGTGTGACTTAAAACTAAATTCCTAGCTTAAAAAGACATTCAGACATATGGGGGGGCTGGGAGCTATACACCTTCTTTCGAATAGATTTACAGACGTTAATATTTACGTCGTCCCTTGGGTAACGGAATTAATTATATAAACACTGTAGGAGTTACTTTAGGGTACAGCTCGAATGTTAAAGAGGATGAGAGAAAAGAGAGGAGAGAAGAGAGATAAAAGAAAAAAGACAGAAAAGAGGTGAGAGAAAGAATTCAAGATAATGTTAAAGCAGAGAGAGAGAGAGAGAGAGAGAGAGAGAGAGAGAGAGAGAGAGAGAGAGAGAGAGCTCTAAAACTATAAACATTGTCTTAAAACTCCAACACAAGAGAAAAAAAAAAAATTAATAAATAAACCAGTCCCTCATGCCTGACTAAACCACCTCAATAAAACATACCACAAACTCACAGCCAATTGTCCCCCTTTTCTCCGCAAGTACAATAATAAATCACGCGTAAATATCGTCGTTATTTACGTGGCTTGAGGTCATCCCACAACAATAACGTGACCCGGTGTAAGTGTCACAACCATGACCTATAAATAACACGATATTACTACCTACAATTAAAGTATTATTGTTATTATTTATTTATTATTATTATTATTTACTTATTATTATTATTATTATTGTATTATATTTATTTTAGTTATTATTACTGTATTACTTATTTTATTATTTCATTTTATTATTATTTACTATTATTATTATTATTATTATTATTATTATTATTATTTATTATTATTAATTATTATTATTTATTATTATTATTATCCATTGTAAGATTATATTTTAGTGTTACCCCTTCACTACTGTACGCCACTTTTAATATTTTATTTCGCTAATACCGGACGATTTTATTCACCTCATTGGACACCGCACCTCAAAACAGGACCAATAAACTGCCGAACCCTGAATAATATATGTGGCTTAACACCTTCCCCCCCCCATAGTGTAACCTCTATATAATGGACTATAAGGAGTGGGAGGTTCATTATATCGAGGGTCAATATGTGAAAATGCCGACTTATTGAAAAAATTACATGACTGAAATACACCTGAGCTCTCTCTCTCTCTCTCTCTCTCACACACACACACACACAAACACACACACACACACACACACACACAGGCTGCAACTCTATTAATAAAACGTTTATCATTATTACTATTACACACATACACCTGGACAATATATAAAGCACATCCAGTAAGTTTGTTTACCTATTGTCAGTATAGTAAATAATAATAATAATCATAATAATAATAATAATCATAATAATAATAATAATAACATCCCTGACTAATTATTTCCTGTACACAATTTTTTTTTTTTAAGTTTCAGAAAAGTTTTTTTAATTTCAATATAAAAACAAATTTTTTTTTTATAAATCCTAAAATACTGTTAACTTTATCATTATTATTGTTTTTGTTTTATTATTTTAGATTTGGTCATCCGGGGAATTGGTTAGGTTAGGTTTAAGATATGGAAGGTAAGGTTAGGTTAGGTTAGGTTTAAGATAGGTTAGGTTAGGTTAGGTTTAAGACAAGTAAGGTTAGGTTTAAGATATGGAAAGTAAGGTTAGGTTAGGTTTAAGACAAGTAGGGTTAGGTTAGGTTTAAGATTAGTAAGGTTAGATTAGGTTTAAGATAAGTAAGGTTAGGTTAGGTTTAAGATAAGTAAGGTTAGGTTTAAGATAGGTTAGGTAAGGGTTAGGTTAGGTTTAAGACAAGTAGGGTTAGGTTAGGTTTAAGATTAGTAAGGTTAGATTAGGTTTAAGATATGGAAGGTAAGGTTAGGTTTAAGATAAGTAAGGTTAGGTTAGGTTTAAGATAGGTTAGGTAAGGGTTAGGTTAGGTTTAAGACAAGTAGGGTTAGGTTAGGTTTAAGGTTAAGGCAAGTAGGTTAGGGTCTTTAAGACAAGTAGGGTTAGGTTAGGTTAGGATAGGTTAGGTTTAAGATAAGTAAGGTTAGGTTAGGTTTAAGACAAGTGGGTAGGTGAGGATAGGTTAGGTCAGGATAGGTTAGGTTTAAGATAAGTAAGGCTAGGTTAGGTTTAAGACAAGTAGGGTTAGGTTAGGATAGGTTAGGGACAAGTAGGGTTAGGTTAGATAGGTTAGGGTCGGAAGGTTAGGTCAGGCTAGGTTAGCTTAAGACAAGTAAGGTTAGGTTAGGATAGGTTAGGGTCAGGATAGAGTTAGGATAGGTTAGGTTAGGACAGGTAGGGTTAGGTTAGGATAGGTTAGGTCTTAAGACAAGTAGGGTTAGGTTTAAGATAAGTAAGGTTAGGTTAGGTTTAAGACAAGTAGGGTTAGGTTAGGTTTAAGATAAGTAAAGAAGGGTTAGGTTAGGTTAGCTTAGCTTAGGTTAGGTGACATTTGAGAAGTAGTGTTGTGACCGATTTTTACTAATTAGGTTAGGTTATGTTATGTTTAGGTTAGGTTAGGTTAGGTTATGTTATGTTTAGGTTAGGTTAGGTTATGTTATGTTTAGGTTAGGTTAGGTTATGTTATGTTTAGGTTAGGTTAGGTTCCCAATAAGTATATGACCAAAACGATAATGTTACCCAATACAGTACTGTAATATCCATCTGTTTGTTACATCTTAAAACACCATTGTTATAAGTTGTTGATTTCATCTTTAATACCTGTACCAATAACTAAGGTAATTTTAAATAATTTACCTGTGTTGTTTATCTCACCTGTCTATCATTGTTTGTCTACTTGTAATGACCATGTAAACAAGACTATAAACTTATTTAACTAGTGAAAAAATTAACCATCTCGCTTTCAAGTTTAAATTTACAAACACAATGATGAAATATATCTATAAAATATAAATAATAATGTTAAATAATCATCTATATGTTAGTTTAGTTAATGTTAAATGATAAGAATTTGATTTTAAGTTTAATTGACCTCATTTCAACTTGTAAACAATAACAATGTTTATATTATCTAAACTAATATTTTATAATTAGGTGATAATATTAATAGAGGTTTTATATATATATTTACACCTATATAAATTCCTTCACAGATCCACAGGTAAAAATACTGACCCATGTAAAGTTAAGTTCATTGGATTATAACAATGGATAAAGTGGTTTAGGTCACATGGATAAGGATGGTTTAGTTTAATACCGTAATTCTAACATGCCATAGTGTGTTATTAAGGGTGTGAGAGGTGGATAAGAGGGTTAATATAGTGGTGGATGGCGCAGCTTGGGGGGAAAGATCTTGACCCGGAACCACACACACTCGTACCCCGACAACAAGGCTCCTAGTGGCTATTTACTTCTTATTTAAATATCTACGGGTCATTCTCTGAGTTCTTTCCCTACTACTGGGATGGGTGAAGGCGTCAGGAGGGCCCTAACGACGCCTGCATGAAGGAATAACCGCGGTGGACAATTTGACACCAAGACACAATAAGCCTAACGACTCCATGGCGTGTGTAAATAAAGCACCACGGAGTGACTATTTCCTTATGTTACGTCTTACTCTGCAAGTATTAACGAACACAGACCTTACCAATAACCAGGCTGACACACGTCCAAGTCGCAGAGATGTTATTTATGGCCAATAACGCATTAACAGGTGTTAGAATCGCGAGAATCTAATCTGCCTTTCACAGATCAATTCCAAACATCGGCCATAATGGCATCATAGTCTGCCAAGTCGCCGCCAGAGGTCACTACTGTCCTCACCCAAACATAATAAATTAAGCCTCACTTTTATACCGCCATGTGTGTAAAGGCTTCCTATAATATTGTCTGTTACACTTTATTCATTACTAATTACGAAGTTGATGAAAAATATAGACTATTTTTTGTAAATATATGGGGATCTGGCAGGCTCAGGCAGTCGCCACTCCCAACATGCACCGGCGGGACGCGCGGCGCTCGCCCACACTGGCGTAGACATCTTGAAGCATCACGAACTCGCGCAGTCACCTTCTTTCAAATATATTTTCCCGCCTTATATTCAACGTTTACTGAGCTAAATAATCTCTAAAACAACGTTAAATTTAATATAATATAATGATATTAATCAACCATCTCGATCCATTTTAGTCACGTGAATTCCTGCTTAGGCATGATGTGTATGGCATGAGAAAACTCAAAACTTTATTAATAAGAATAAACAGTTGATATAAACAATATTAAATATAACGGTGAACAGACAATTTTATCTAGAGAGACAATGAACCCAGGTAGACGGCTTCACCAGCATCAGCCATCAGGAAGAATGCGCGCCAAACTAAAGCGCACCATTGGCTTTCTCTTCTCCAATCTCTTGCAATTAGCACCAAAAGCAATCATGAATCATTTACACATTGTTTTACTATATGCTAATTAACCCCCTTCATAAACGGCGATAAATTATACCCAGCCTGACTTATAACTCCTCGATATTAACATTTTTAACTGGGATAACTCGTAGACAAACAGATACCCACAATTCTCTTCTGTTGTCCAAGATACCAGCAAAAATTTCCCCCCATCCGCCTCTCACACACTCAAACCGCCCCTCAATCCTTCATTTTCGCCCGTATTTCCACCATTCAATCATCCCTCACCTTCCAAACGCCATTGAATTATATATCTGACGCCATTTCATCTCCCTCATAACTTTTACGTATTTTGCATCCACACCCACACGCAAGCACACACACACACACACACACGCGCGCGCACCACTGTTCCCATACCCTACCCCCCACACACATACCCTCAACGCTCCACACAAGCAGTACAATACCCACACCCCTCCCCTACCCACCCACTTCCCCCCTCACCCACACACGCGTTATACCCACACAGATGGCATACACCCACATACCCATCCGCTCTCCACCTCACTGTACTAATAACATACATGCAATTATACACACTCATATTCTTCACACACACACACACACACACGCACACGCACTTCCTCACTCTATTTCTCTCCAAAACACACACACACACACACACACACATTCAACTAATACAACTTCTACATATCAGTTTTCCATCCAGTAAAAAAAAAATCATTAAATATATTATTCCTGCCGTATCCTCACCTATTAATTATAGATCTGATAATTCTCAGTAAAAAATAATATGCTATATTCTCAGTATGCTAATATAACATCTGTATTTTATAAAGTGACTAAAATTTATATAAGTTTCCATATTAATATTTTGGTGGTGGAGAATGTTTTTATGTTATATTTCTAAGTTAATGTTAAACTTTAAGAATTTTTTAACCAATAATTTAATTTTTTTTTTAATTTGGTGAATTATTGGAAGTACGTGTGTGTGTGTGTATGTGTACTGTGTGTGTGTGTGTATGTGTACTGTCTGTGTGTGTGTATGTGTACTGTGTGTGTGTGTGTATGTGTACTGTGTGTGTGTGTAAGTTGAGGATATGTGGATATTTCTACTTGAATTTCAATATCCAAGAATTGATTCAAAATGACGTCAAACACACCGTCACTATACCATCAACTAACAATAACTTTACCTTAATTTACGAGCGAACACAATCACCTAACACCGAGCGAACACAATCACCAAACAGACACCGAGCGAACACAATCACCAAACACCGAGCGAACACAATCACCAGACAGACACCGAGCGAACACAATCACCAGACACCAGGCGAACACAATCACACTGAAACACAAAGGCAGAACTTTAATCCGCAAACACCGACGAACTTTAATCACCAGACACCGAGCGAACACAATCACGCAGCACCAGAGCGAACACAATCCTAAAACACCAGGCGACACAAAATCACCCAAACACCAGGCGAACACAATCTCACCAAATACCGAGCAGACACAATCACCAAACACCGAGCGAACACAATCGCAAACCCCTCCGAGCGAACACAATCACCAGGCACCAAGCAAAGAAAACAATCACCAAACACCGAGCGAGACGACCACCAAACACCAAGCGAAAACAACCAAACACCGAGCAGACACAATCACCAGAAGCACCGGCAGACACAATCGCCAGACAGACACCGAGCGACACAATCACCGGACACCGAGCAGACACGACTCTTAAAACCAGGCGCAGGAACACAATCGCAAACACCGAGCGAACACAATCACTAAACACCAGGCAGGCACAATCCACCAAACACCGAGCAGAACACAACCACAAACACCGAGCTTAGTACAATCACCAAACAAGCACCGAGCAGGCAATCACTGGAGCAAACTTCGAGCGAACACAATCCGCCAGACAGACACCAGGCAGAACACAATCACCAGAATCACCAGACAAACACCGAGCGAACACAATCACCAAACACCGAGCGAACACAATCACCAAACACCGAGCGAACACAATCACCAGACAGACACCGAGCGAACACAATCACCAGACAAACACCGAGCGAACACAATCACCAAACAAACACCGAGCGAACACAATCACCAGACTCTCACAACACCGCTTGCTGATATTACAAAGAAAACGAATTAAATTTTCTAACATTCATGGGAAACTATTTTATTCTGATTAATTTTACTACAATAATTAATTTTGGTGGTTTTAGTAACATTGTAAATAGGTATCTGGTCATATAGGCCCTAATTATAATAGGTCTTGTTCTAATAGGCCCCATATTAGGTGAATAGGGATGGGGCCCAGTCCTGTTGGGCCCTTAAAATGAGATTATTTTTTTCTTTAAGGGATGAAATTGTAGACCATTTGGGTGTTTAGGAGAAATTAAGGAGGAGGAGGAGGGAAGAGGAGAAGGGGGGGAGGAGAAGGAAGGAAGAGAAGGAGGGAAGAGAAGGAAGGATGGAGGAGGAAGGAAGAGAAGCAGGGAAGAGGAGGGAGGTAAGGGATAATAGTGGATGGGGAGGGAGAAGGAAGATGAGGGAGGTGGAGATGGAGGAGGAGGAGGGAAGAATAAGGGAGGATGAGAAGGGAGGAGGAAGAAGAGGAGATTAACAAGATAATAAATGAGGATAAGAGAGGAGCAGAAGGACGAGTGAGGAGGAGGGAAGAAGAGGAGAAGAGGAGAGGAAGAAGAGGAGGGGGAAGAGGAGAGGAAGAAGAGGAGGTGATAATGGATGTTCCTTCGCCCACACGTAATGTTGAAAGGGCCTAATTCTTTCTTCCTTCCTTCCTTCACTTACTGGATTTTCTTTCCTTTCTTCCTTCACTCAATAATCCTACTTTCCTTCACTCACTCCTTCCTTCCCTCCTCTCTTCCTTCCCTCACTCCTCTCTTCCTTCCCTCACACCTTCCTTCCCTCCTCCCTTCCTTCCTTCACTCCTCCCTTCCTTCCCTCCTCCCTTCCTTCCCTCACTCCTCCCTTCCTTCCCTCCTCTCTTCCTTCCTTCCCTCCTCTCTTCCTTCCCTCCTCTCTTCCTTCCTTCCCTCAGGAGACACTTAATTGGCCCTCCACTCGCCTCTCCAGATAGACTTGAAATAGATTTTTTTAAAGGTGACATTCTCAGCACTGGCAAGTAGGGAAAGTGACATTCTCAGCGCTGGACAGTAGAGAAAGTAACATTCTCAGCACTGAACAGTAGGGAAAGTGACATTCTCAGCGCTGGACAGTAGAGAAAGTAACATTCTCAGCACTGGACAGTAGAGAAAGTGACATTCTCAGCACTGAACAGTAGCGAAAGTGACATTCTCAGCGCTGGACAGTAGAGAAAGTAACATTCTCAGCGCTGGACAGTAGAGAAAGTAACATTCTCAGCACTGAACAGTAGGGAAAGTGACATTCTCAGCGCTGGACAGTAGAGAAAGTAACATTCTCAGCACTGGACAGTAGAGAAAGTAACATTCTCAGCACTGAACAGTAGGGAAAGTGACACTCAGCGCTGGACAGTAAAGTAACATTATATTGACACAACACTCAGACAAACGGACATACCCTCATGATGCCAATATTAACTTTAATACTTTAGGTCGAGTTTCATATGTGTAGTCACAGGGAGTTTCTGCCTTACGGGGCATTGTTTATTTTTTAGGTTAAGGGGCAAGATAATGTTATAGCGGATGGTGGTATGATTTACTGTTTATTTGTGGGAAGAGAGAGAGAGAGAGAGAGAGAGAGAGCAGGGAAGAAGAGCAGGGAAGCAGAAGAGAGAAGAGCGAAGGGTGGAAGAGGGGAACAGCCTAATAAAGGGGAAGAAGGAGGGGAAGACGCACTCAAGGAAGATAAAGACGAGGGGAGAAGATGGGAGGAAGGAAGGAAGTGAAGGAAGGAAGAGAGAGGATTCAGGGAGGAAGGGAGAGGAGAAAGGGAGGGGATAGAGGGAAGGAGGGAGGGGATGGAGGGAAAGGAAGGAATAGGGGAGGGAAGGGGGGAGTTGAGGGAGGGAAGGAGGGACGAAAGAGGGAAGGAATGAAGGAAGGAAGGAAATCTCGACAAGTTATCATACATCTACCAGCCATGACAACAACAACAAAGCAGCGACCAGAGACTTGTCAACCATTGGCTTGTTGTCGAGCCGCTCAAGTATCCCCGCACGCTGATTGGCTGTCGCTTCAGTGCCTCGTTCACTGATTGGCTGTCGCTTCAGTGCCTCATTCGCTGATTGGCTGTCGCTTCAATACCCCTCCCTCTCTCCCTCCCAATCACGGTACTGCCTCCTGCTCACCTGACCACACTAATGAAGACAAAGACAGATTGGAGGATTGGAAGGATTGGATTGTGAGGTATGAGGACTATGATTGGCTACTGAGGTACGATGGCTGTGATTGGTTGA